>NW_006795130.1:2549688-2564670 GCF_000442215.2 Lipotes vexillifer | reverse complement strand
GGGCCCAAGCCCCGGGGTTCAGCCCCAATCCCAGGCCCCTCCCTTGGGAATGGGGGCGGGGCGGGGCCTCGGCGGCGCGGTTGCGTGGGCGGAGCATCTCAAAGAGGGACCAATAGGAGTGGAGGCCCTGGTCTGAGCGGCGTTGCCATTGGGCGCGGCGACGAGAGGGGGCGGGGCGCTCGCGAGACTGGTTACGCCGAGGGAAGCCCGGACTCCGTAGTCGCTGCTCAGAGTCCGTCTCTCCGCAGATTCCCGGCCCCGCAGTTCTCAGATCTCTGTAGCCCGCGGTTCGCCGCCTCGCTCGCCGCCGCGATGCCGGTGTTTCATACGCGCACGATTGAGAGCATTCTGGAGCCGGTGGCGCAGCAGATCTCGCACCTGGTGATCATGCACGAGGAAGGCGAGGTGGACGGCAAAGCCATCCCTGACCTCACCGCGCCTGTGGCCGCCGTGCAGGCGGCCGTCAGTAACCTCGTTCGGGTGAGCGCGCTGGGCCTGGGATGGGGAACGGGGGCGGGAGACGTCCCTGGGGTTCCGGCTCGCCTTGTGGTTCCCCTGCGCTGCCTGTGGCTTTGCCGGTGGGCTCGGGAGCCAGACCGCCTCGGGTTTGAATCCTGACGACCCCGCGTTGTGACCTTGAGCAAGCCCCCGAGCCTCTCTGGGTTTCAGTTTCCTCACCTATAAAATGGGGGCAATCATAATAATGCCTGCCTTGCGGGTTTGTTGTGAAGATTCAGCGAGGTGGTATTTATAAAGTGGCTAGCGCAGCTTATGACCCATAGTAAGCGCTCAATAAATGACAGGCGTTAGGATGTCTGATAGCCCCTTTCCCTCAGCAGGCTGTCGCCCCTCCCGTTGACAGCCTTGCTTTCAGCTCCTTTTTAGGCCTCCTCAGTCTGGCCTCTGGGCTGGCGGGCCCCTCTGCTGATTCCCTGACTTTCCTTCCAGGGATTCTTATTTAAGACACGTTGTTCTCCTTTCTAATACTTCTGCCCCTTACCTTGAAACCCGCCTCACCCACCTCTGAGCCCTCCCCAGAGCTCCCCGCGTCCGGCCCTTCTGTCCACTTGTCTTAGTGGCCACTCGTCCCTGTCTCCTCCTTTCCCGGGCATTCTACCTCTGCTCACACCTCTGGCACTCACAAACACCGGGTGATCTCTTTATACAGTAATTCATGACTACGAATCCCTTTTCCCCTTTCGCTTAACCCTGTTGCCTTTCATCCCCCTCCTCCCCCTCCAACTCCCGTGGAGATTTCCACCTGGCTTTACCTGCTGTCAAACGGCTTCCTCCCACTGGGGCCTTTCCAGACTCGGGGGCCCTCTTCGTCGGCCCCTCCTCCTGGCAGGAAGCAAGATGGAGAGGCCTGTGGAATCTGGGATCTGCGGCCCCTGCCGGAGAAAAGAACGGGGCGTCTCCTCCTCGAGCCACAACTTTCCTAGATGGCTAAGTGGCTCTGCAGACCCCTGTAGCCCACAGCTGTGACTAATAACTGAGGTGAATCCTGGAGGAGGCGGAGTCCACTTCTGAAAGGGGAAAAGAGGTGCTGTGACCAGTCTCCTAACACTCTGCTGGCTAATATCACACTTTTCTTTCCCACCCTGGGTAGGTGACTCAGACTGCTGCTGCCTGTGGGGAACAAATTTGGAAAAATTTTATACGGCTTCCCCACTGAGCTGTGTAACTAGTGTGTGCCAGGGTAGTTAGGAGCCTGGTAGGCAACTGTGGGTCTGGGTGGGGCTTGGGTTCCGTAACTGTTTAGAGCACTTTAGCACACTTCAGCTGCTCAAAGTCTTCCTCAGTCTTCAGGGGCCCAGTTCAGGAGACAGTTCAGGAGACTGGTAACTAGGAGAATGCTACTGACCAAATTCCCCATCTGCCTTCTGTGTAGATTTAGTTAGACTGTATTCAGGAAGAATACTGAATTCATTCAAAATGTCTACTTCTACACTGTTCTTGTTCTTTTTATAACTAATTTTAATCTAAGACTCCAGAGTACATTCTTATGTAGTGTTGTCTAACATGGCTGCATTCCAGGCCTCCATTTCTCAACAAATAGGAAACAATGTAAAGAGACAAGGTAATAGTGTCCCTCCAAGGAGTACTTCAGGAAATGAAATCTTAAAACCACATGTTGCACTTGGAGCAGAGCTAGTGTATAGTCTAGGGGCTATCTGGTTAGGCTATTTAGAAAAAAGTTATTTATGAGCTTCAATGCATGAATTAATAAGAACTGAATGTCTGCTATATAGGGAGCAGTTTAATAAATCAGTGGTTCTTAGGTTGAGATGTGTATCAGAATCACCAGTGGGGCTTTTTAGAAATAAAGATGTCCAGGTCCCACCCCAGACTTACTGAGGAACTCTTTAGGGGGTCAGGTCAAGGCCTTTGTGTTTTTGAGAAGCTCCATAGGTGGCTTTGATATAGTCCCTTAGTTAGGAAACACTAATAGATACTGTGAGACAAATACCAAAAAAATGAGGCCATTGATAAGCTGAAAACAGAAGTACATATAATTGCAAACTTCCCAATACATTACAAAAGAAGGGACTTGAGATTGGTGGTACATAGGAGTTAGCAGAGAGAAAGTGGGGAGGGTTGTGTTGATAAGTAGTTAATCATGAACAAAGGTACTTGTGAATAAGTGACTTCCAGATTACAGCAAGTAGATTGTCTTGCTTAGCTCGGGAGGCAAGTTGGAGAGAAACTGGAGATGAAATTGGTGCATGCCATATGGGCACTTTAACAGAAGTCCAATAAGATGAACAAAGAGAATGGAAGGGATAGTATGAGGACAGTGTGTGAGGGAGACTGTATAGATTGTGTTCTGGGGAGGCCCGAGGACCTACCCATTGCTTGGAATTCTGGGTGTCAGTTGTGGCCCTGTGTATATGCTGCTGAATATTGTCATGAATTGTGTACATGTATCAAGTTCCCAACTAGATTGTGTCTGGAGAACAGGCCTCGTATGTGCTTCTCAGTTCCTACCCTCAACATTGGCCCATGGGATGGCTTGATATTGTTGAAGGAAAGAAGGAACTATGGGAAGGAAGATAAATTAGGAGACTTTTAAAATTGGTTGGTTATGAGGAAAATGAGGGCCTGGACTTTGGGTGTGGCAGGGAAAATGGAGCAGGAATTAGAACCATATTAGAAATACAGTAGAAGAAGAATTAGTAGAGCTTGATAATAGAACTCTCAGGAAAAAAACACACGGTGCTACTATAAATTAACGAATCTGATTTTTGAACAAATATTCTGAAATTTATACAATTCAGGTTTCTTTTAGTTACCTTGGGAGGCTATATCCTTATTCCAGTGCTTCTCTTTGGGAATTTCTTACAGATTATTTACATACATATGTCAAATTAATTTGTTTTATTTTGGTCAAGAAAATTTTGTCTGAAGTGGGCATTTTTTAACCCTACTACTTTATATACCATTCTTTTTTTTTTTTTTTTTTTTTTTTTAATTTTATTTTTGGCTGCGTTGGGTCTTCCTTGCTGCTCGCGGACTCTCTCTAGTTGCGGCGAGCGGGGGCCACTCTTCACCGCGGTGCGCGAGCTTCTCGTTGCGGTGGCTTCTCCCGTTGCGGAGCATGGGCTCTAGGCGCACGGGCTTCAGTAGTTGTGGCATGCGGGCCCAGTAGTTGTGGCTCGCAGGCTCTAGAGCGCAGGCTCAGTAGCTGTGGCTCACGGGCTTAGTTGCTCCGCAGCATGTGGGATCTTCCCGGACCAGGGCTCGAACCCATGTCACCTGCATTGGCAGGCAAATTCCCAAACACTGCGCCACCAGGGAAGCCCTATATACCATTCTTGAGTCTAAAGTGACTTTTGGATATTTCCAAAATTAAAATTTACCAAGTGATGATGAAATTCTGAATTGTTAAGCTGTAGTCATCCACTTATGAGGTAGGTATTTATTGAGACACATCCCTTCTAACCTCAAAGCAATAAGTATGATATTGGGCAGAATAAGTATAATACTGGATTGAAGGTCCTAAGTGGCCCGGAGAAAGTGAAGTATCATGGAAGTTCAGAGGAAGGTAAGGTTACTCTTCTTGAGAGCATGGGGAAGGCTTCATGGAGGAGATAACCTCTGAGCTGGCCTTAAAGAAGGTGGGATTGGAACTTTTAAAGACATGGTAAGAAAGGCATTACAAGTGGAAAGAATACCTAAACAAAGGCATAGGTTTATGGAGAATCTGAGGACCAAGTTTTGACTTAGGAAATCATTAAGCAAGACTCATTTAGATTTGTAATTTTTCATGTGTATTTGCTAAACAAAAGTAGCCTCGTCACTTTATATGTATCATCACAATTGAGTCATCGCTTTTACTCCACCCTTAGGGGGAGGGTAGGATGGGATTATTTACATGGCCTTTTTTCAACTGAATAAGACCATTTGTTTATTTTTATTTTTTAAATTTTTTTGCGGTATGCAGGCCTCTCACTGCTGTGGCCTCTCCCGTTGCGGAGCACAGGCTCCGGACTCGCAGGCTCAGCGGCCATGGCTCACGGGCCCAGCCCCTCCGCGGCATGTGGGATCTTCCCGGACCGGGGCGAACCCGTGTCCCCTGCATCGGCAGGCGGACTCTCAACGACTGTGCCGCCAGGGAAGCCCAAGGCCATTTTTTTAAAAACAGCTTTGTTGATATATAATTCAGATACTATACAATTCACTCATTTAAACACTCAATTCAGTGTTTTTTTTTTTTAGTATATTTACAGAATTGCACAACATCATTACAGTCTAATTTTAGGACAGTTTTGTTCCCTCAAAAAGAAACTTCATACCCATTACAGTCACTGATTCTCTCCCATCCCCCAGCACCCCAGCCCCAGGCAACCACCATTCTGCTTTCTGTCTTTGTGGATTTGCCCTTTCTGGACATTTCATATAAATGGAATCAGAAAATAATGTGGCCTTTTGTGTAGGACTTTTCACTTAGCATAATGTTTTCAAGGTTCATCTGTGGTGTAGTATGTGTCAGAAATTCATTCCTTTTTGTTGCTGAATAATATTCCATTGTATAAAATAAGGCCATTTTAAACGCAGAGAATGATTCTAATGCAGTAACAAAACAAGGAGGGGGCCTAGGAGAAAGATGGATGGGAAGGGAAAAATAGAGGAGAGGTTCAGGTTCCAAGGATGGGATTCAGTCAGCAGTGTGAAAAATTCAGAAGTCTTAGACTGTCTGTCTTGTAGCATGGTATATAAACTTTTCTTTTTTCCCATTGGAGTGGCCCATAGAAATCTGACAGTCTTTGTGACCATATAGTCGTGCCAGTTTTATTAATGGGGGTTCATACACTTTGCTTTCTCCATTGCATCTGAGGGCACGTGTTGTAACTACTCCTGGGGCTCATGAAATATTTATTTCGGACGTTTTTCTGGCCTTTACTTTTATGAGCCTCACCCATATATCATACCCTGTTGGGACCAGCTCTGGGACAAATAGCAGCATTGTCTTTTAACTGATAGATGGGAAAGACTGTTCTGCTCTTAAAAAGAAATCAATTTTGTCGTTTATAAATTATCTATATTAACATCTGAAATTATTCCTACTTTAATTTCTTTTGGTTGATGTTGGACTTATTTCAGTTAAAATAAATAACAGTGTTTGGGTGACAGGCCTGTGGGTGATTTTCTTCTTCTTCTTCATATTCTGTATTTTCCAATTTTAAAAATGAACATATAAATTCCTATATTAAGGAAAAAATTAATATGGTAAATAATAAGAATGTATCATTCTTTATGGTTTATAAAATGCTTTCATATGTATAATCTCATAGCTGTTCTTTAAGGTAGGTATTGCTATAGTCTGAATTTTACAGATGAAGATACTGTAGATCAGGGAAGTTAAGTAACCTGCCCACAGTGGCACAGCTAATTAGTGGGGGAGCTTGGACTTGAGCTCTGTTTCACTTACTCTGGACACTCTGCTCTTTTCACTCCACCATTCTGTGTCCACTTAGAACAAAGTTGTTAAATATCACTGGAAGTTTTCTAGCTTGAATCAGAAGCAATGAGAATGTTGTTAGTCAAAGAGTTTCCATTTGTCCTGGGCTTGGCAAGATTATCTGTTTAAAGGCTGGTTTTGGCATGGCCTGTGTGAAGGGCCTATATTAAAAAAATGATGCGAAGGTAGTGTTCTGTTTCACAGTGACAGTCAATTTTGCAGCGTTAAAAAAAAAGAATAGATACAGATAACACAAAAGTATGTCTGCCAAACACGTAAAGGCTCCTCTAGTATTTATGGCTGCTTAGCTTGAAGTCTATGAGAACTAAATAGTATTTAAAGTAGGTTTCTAGGATTTCTGTATTTAAATAGTATTTATAGTAGGTTTGTGGATTCTTTGGGGAATCGTGAAGTTTCATTTGAAACACTTTGTCTCTAGATCAAAAGAGATATACAAATAGGACTTAGCATTTACTCATGATCGAGAGAATGGAAGAGTTTTGGAGATTGTATGTTTCTACAACTATGTTTATAATTTTAATGGAGCCCCAATTTAAATATTTGTTTATATATATTGACACAGTGGAAAGTTGGGCTTTTCTAAAGCTGTTTTGTAAATAGCACTGGTATAACAATGGACAAAATAAAAGTTATTTTATATTTTATGGACAAAATAAAAGTTAAAGTAAAAGTTTTGTGGTATCAACCACCATATCATAAGTTGCCTCCTTCTGCTATAGTCAGGAGTAAGGGTAGCATTAAGGCAACTGTTTTTATGGAGATGGGACTTATTTGGATTTTAATATTTCTGGTATATTGGTTAAAAAAGGAGTCTGGTTATTTTATATACTTAATTACCGGTCACTTATATATATGTGTGTGTATGTGTATATGTATATATAAAATAATTACGTTTTGTATGTATCACAACTGAGATGGTCATTATTTTAAAAGCTTTCTGACAACTTCCTTGTCTTTTACTGGCACACCTAGAAAGAGGGTAGGATGGGAATATCTTAATTATCCACAGTCTAAAGTCCATCATAGCATGTATATTTTTCTCTTGTGACTGTCATCATACTTGGTCAGTGTTTGTCTTCATTGGGTTGTACATTTCTCAGTGGCAGAGGCCATGTCTGTTGTGTTTGCTCCTTTCAATGTCAGGCTGGTCATAGGTGTGCAATATAACTTTTCTTTTTTTTAAATGAACTAACTATATATATGTGTGTGTGTGTGTATATATATATATGGCATTCTTTTTTAAAAAATAAATTCATTTATTTTTATTTATTTTTGGCTGCATCGGGTCTTCATTGCTGCGGGCGGGCTTTCTCTAGTTGCGTGAGCAGGGGCTACTCTTCGTTGAGGTGTGCAGGCTTCTCATTGCGGTGGCTTCTGTTGTTGCAGAGCACGGGCTCTAGGTGCACGGGCTTCAGTAGTTGTGGCATGTGGGCTCAGTAGTTGTGGCTCGCAGGCTCAGTAGTTGTGGTGCACGGGCTTAGTTGCTCCATAGTATGTGGGATCTTCCCAGACCAGGGCTCAAACCCGTGTCCCCTGCATTGGCAGGTGGATTCTTAACCACTGCGCCACCAGGGAAGCCCATCATTCATTTTTTTATGCACAAAATATTGTAATAGGAATTTTTGTGCAGTGACAATTTTCCATCCCCAGCTTTCAGGCATCCGGTATAGCTGAATTTGAACAGTCTCTTTAAATTTATAATGGGCCTTGTCTGAAACAAGTAGAATATATACTAGGAGGGAGGAATGAATGGCTAACTGCCCATTGTTTGAGATAACAAAAGTGTTCAGGCTATTTTGAGTTGTGGTTCTCTGTTTCAGAGTCATTTCAACTATGCAGGCCACTTACTAAATTCATAATGTGAGAGTATGTTGCCTCCTATCTGAAAGTGGCATTGGGATTTTGCATTCTTTTTGTCTTTTTAAAACATAACAATTTTGACCAGGTGTTGATATATTATTTGGAACTCTGCTGGTTACAGTGTAGTATCATACTGAGTCATGAATTCCTCATTAAGAGATCTTTATTTCCTTGAACCATATGGCAGGAGACAAAAGATACCAGAAAGTTGATCTGCTGCTTTTTTGTTTTTTGGCTGATCCAGGCCCAACTTTTTCACTGAACCTTATGTCATGGTCATGACACTAGGGTATACTTTTTACATAATTAACCAGCATTAGAGCAGTATCAAAAGAAGTAGCAGTCCTTAAAGGGTGAACATCAGAGATTAGCTGGTATCCCAGCAAGGTTTCTCTCTAGGATAATGCTCTGTGCTCAGGACTGTTGCTGAAAAAGGGCCATTCTATTAGTTTATGTTGCTTTCAGGCCAGTCTGCTCTTAAACCTTCCTGTATAGACAGGACTAAAAGAAGAAAACAAATTTCAGCCTTGGCTTTTTTAAGCTCCAACAGCCTTCAGTACTATGTAGTATAAATACTTCAGAGTGAAATTTAAGGAGTAAAGTTCAAATCTGTAATAAGACTCTGAAACACCCAGAGACAAAAGTTGGTATATGGGAGGAACGACCTCCCATTGCAGGCTTTCATCTGTCTTTCTGTTCCTTGTACATTGGACCTGTAGAATTCTTACAATATGCATTTGGGTATATTGGGCCATATAGACAGTTTAGTTTGGATAACATAAGTTTTGAGTTATCTAGGCTCCTGCTTCTCTGTTTTTTTCTGTTATTTTCGTATTTGTTCAGTTTCCATTGGGAATGATTATGAGAGGAACGCTATCTTACCTGTTTCTTCTTAACAATCTGCAAAAAGGTTTGTTAGGGAAGGAAGCTGAAATAAATATATAAGTAGGGGATTTTTGTTCATTTGTATTTTTATCATCGTTAACGTTTTATCTTTAAACACTAAAAATATGTATACTATTAATAATCATTTTTGTCATGCTGAGCTTCGTATAGTCTTTCAGAAAGAACAAAATTTCTCTTGTTACAAAAGTATTACATTTTTATTGTTGAAATTTTTAAAAATCTATCTTTAGTCACAGTCGTCTCCAGTGTTTCTCAGCCTTTTACAGTCTGTTTGAACTTGATTTGTCTTTTTGTCTTTTCTCTCTACTCCAAACCAATTTGTTTCCCTAGATATAAATACAAACTTAACTATATATAGATGCACCAGCTCTTATCCCTTTTCACCATTAACACCCTTCCCCCTGAAAACCATTTAATTCACTTTCCTGCTCAAGAATTTGCAAAGAAAAGCCGGGAAACCCAGTCAGTTAAAACAACCCATGACTTTCTCTGTCATGTGCTGTTTAGGGAGCCATGCTGTACTTAGCTAACTGCTCTTTCAGTAAGTGTGGAATGAAATAAGTTCAAAATAATGGGCTAGATCTTGAAAGAACTTCTAATCTCAACATCCTTATTAAAGATATGGGGTCTTTACATTGATTAAGTCTATTTAAGTATGTGCATTATGTGCAGACAAAGGGATAGAGTATGATAGAGTAATGGATAAAAGGGGACTTGTATAATTAGACATAGGCAGTTGGGGATTCCTCGCCTTTCTTCCAGTCCCTTGGTAAGGCTTTGTAGGTCTTGTGTCCTTGTATGCTGGGTCATCAGTCTTTGGATGATTGAGTTGATTGTGGGTTTGTGTTTTTTTTTCCCCTCGTTCCTTACTCCCCTAGGGTGTCTCCCTTTAAGACTGTTGGTTCCTGGAGGACAAGGACTGGGTTATATTCTTCTTGATATTCCTGGTGCCATGCTTATCCCAGTCTCTTGCTCATAAAATTCCTTTGATAAGTGTGTTGTGCCTTGATACTCTCTATACCTGCTGGTCATTCTAGGCTCATTCATGATGAAGATAGCTCACTATCTCTTGCCTCTGTTGGATGGCTTGGTGACTCTTCTGCGCTCAAATGTTGCTATTTGCAGATGCCTGCATAATCACAAAAAGAAACAAAGGTTCATAAATATTATATTGTGTTGGTTACATATTGGAACTTTAGATTCCAAAAAATTCTGTCACTTCTATGAGAAGGCAGCTCATTGGATGGGTATGAGTGTGTGATGTGTGTATGTATAGAGAATTAGAGGTAGTGAATCTTAGAACTAAAAATGTTTTACAAATATCGTTAAGTTGCAGAAAATAGAGTCTTTGGCCCTTAGAGAATTTCCCACTGATAAGATTTCCAGTTGGATGACTTTTAAGGGGAAAGTGGCTGAATTTCATTGCAGTTGGCCACAATCCAAGCCAAAGTCATTCCTTCTTTTTGAAATAAGCTTAACTTATTCCCACAAGTAGTCTTTCTGTGAAGAAAGAAAAATGGTGTATTTGTTCTTAGAGTTGAAAGTTGAGGGACCAGCTTTCAACTTATCTAGCTTCTCTATATTTCCAGCCTTCTCTCTGTCCCCACCCCATCCCTGGAGAACTGGCTCATCTTTTATCTGTAAGGTGGACAACATGTTTTTATTCATTTAATTAAAGTAGATAAGGATATATAAATGTGCTCGTAAATCTCTAGTAACACTTAAATTTCTTATTCTGTGGCTTTTCCCCCCAAACCACCAAAATTAGTTATGACTCTAGCTGTGCACATTGCCTGGTGTTCTGAATAATAGTAGGGTATATAAGACATGGTCTGTGGCCTCAGGTTGTTAAAATACAGATGAAATTTATGATCTTATAAAAGATTTAGCTTATCTACATCTTCTCCATCCATGAAATTGTTGCAGAATTTAAATTATTTACTTTAAAGTGTTGTACACTAGTACTGTAACTACAGTTTTGATTCCTTGGAGCCATGGAGAAAATGTGAGTGGGCCAGCAGCAGAATATGCAGGTGGTGGGCCCCCTAGTTAGGAAAAGACCGCTGAGCATCGGCTTCAGCTGCCCTCTTCTTGATTATTTTTTTCCTTACTATGCTTTTCACGGTTGTAAGTAATTATTTGTGTGATTATTCTTGAACATCTTTCCCCCATTAGAGCCCCAGGGGCAAATATTGGCTCTGCCGTGTTTGCCCCTGATTTTCAGCACCCATCAAAGTGCTTGGCACATAGTAGAGTCTTGAGGAATAATTGTTGAACAAACAAGTGGGAAGACCGTTTGCTGCTTCCGTACCCCAAACTGTTTTATGCTGCTTTGGAAAAATGTATATCATGCTGTGGGTGAATCTTGATGAAATTTAACTGCGATTAGGAAAGCAGCAGTAAATCATTGCTTAGCATAGGGTATTGCATCCTTAGCACAGGATCATCCAATTCATGTTTCCTGAATGAATAAATTCCAGGGATAGAGTCCTGGAGTGCAGATGGGGATAATCCTGCCCAACATAGGATTATGCAGGATATGTAAGTTTAAAGAAATACAGAACATGGGTTTGGGATTCTCTATTAGTTTTGATGCTTTGCAAATGAACAGAATAGCTAGCTTTGGCAAAGTGCATCTGGTATGAGTCAGCAAATACCAAAGTCAGACTTTAGATATAGATATAAGATAAATCACCTATAGTGAAATGGTTAAGTGTAAAGGCTCTAGAGCTGAACTGCTGAGGTTTAAATCCTACCACTGACTGACACCTGCAAAGTATGTAACATTGGAGAAAGTATTTAATTTCTGTTTCTCATAGTCCTCATCTGTAAAACAAAGCTAATCATAGTATCTGACTTGGAGTGTATTATTGTGAAGATTAATGAGTTTGTAAAAATGTTTAGAACTATGCCTGATACATAGTTAAAGATTTCAGTGAGTGTTAGATATATTAATATATTTTCCCATGATTTTTAAGTCATATTTTAAATGTTAGTCTAATGAAAAAGCAGTGTTGATTTTTTTTTTAATGTCTAAGTATAACTTCTAACTTTTACTCAACAAGGCAAAGTGCCAGTGAAAGCTTTCAGTAGAATTCCATATGTTGTGAATATACAGTTTTATCAACTGTGGGGAAAATATTCACAGTTTAGGTGCCTAAGCCTTTGACTGCCAGTTTCCCATGAAAAATTCAGACATCTGAGTTTATGATTGATATCTCCTTTGTTTGGAGCAATAGTGAGAGTAAAATTGTATCTCTCCCCTCTTCCACCCCAGTTTAGAAGCAAAAATTGGGACTTAGGATTTGGGATTTATCCCAAACATTCATTGTCCTATTTTCTAAAAAAGAAAAAACTGAAGGGGTCGTCACTAAAGTAAATGGAATTGGCCCTTCCAGGTAGAGTTAAAAAGTACAATGCATTTGTGAAATAGAATTCATCTTGTTCTGGAACAGCCAAATTAACTTAACAAATATTTAATGACTACATAATATGCTGGATACTGGAAGAGGTTAGTATCTCTAGCCTGAAAGGAAGGATAGAATCTCTTTCAGATGTCCTATTGATACAGGAGTAATAGAGTTGAATGTAAAGGTCAGGGGACCTTAACTACTAATTTGGAAGGTATACCTGTTATTTCTAGTCTTTCAGTGGTTTTCTGGAAAATTTTTAACATGCATATTTAACTTCAAAGTCTTAAATTAATTGGCATCTTTACTTTCTACTTGAATAAAATGGTAAAATACTTGTAATTCCACTGTCCCCTTATATATGGTTGTCTGAGATTTTGTTTCTCTCTTGATTTTTTTTTGCCCCACAAATTAGACACTATTGTATTACACAGTTGCTTTTTTCCCCATTTACCTATATGTTTACCACTTTTTTTGAGATATAAGAGAAACGATGAACAGACCTCCCTTCTTCCTGAAGTCTGTCCTACACTAATATCTTTAGGTGGGTCTTTGGGCAGTACACACTCTAAGTTTCATTTGTCTGAAAATATCTTTTATTTTGCCATCTTTTCTGAAAGATAATTTCATTGGATATACAAAACTGGGCTAATAGTAATTTTTTCCCAGCATTTTGAACATATTATTCCAGTGTTTTCTGCATTCAAATCTGCCATCAGTCTAATTGTTATTTTCCTCTAAATAATGATTTTTTTCTCACTGGGACTTTTAAGATCTTATTTATCTTTCTTGGGATTTTTTGGGCTCCCTGATTTTGAGGGCTGATTTCTTTTATCAGTCGTAGAAAATTCTTAGCCATTATCTCTTGGAATTTTCGCCTCTTCCGTCATTTTATTCTCACCCTTTGGAAGTGTAATTAGAAAAATATTGGACTTTCTCTATCCTCTGTATCTCTGAACAGTTTATATTTTCCATATGGTTATTTTTTCAGGTCTTCCAATTTGCTAATTCTCATGCACTTGGGTCTAATATGCCATTTAATTCAGACACTGAGTTTTTAATTTAAATGGCAGTATTTTTTACTTCTAGAATCGTATCTTTTTCAAAATCTTGTCAGTATTGTAGTCTCTTGCTCTTTTATCATACTTTTAAAAAAAGATTGCTTTTTATTCTCTCTTTTTTTTTCTTATTTAATGAAAAACATCTTGGAGTGTAAGGAACTACAAGAGCTTAATACTAGGATGAAAGTAGAAAGGCACTTTTTTTTTTAGTAAACTTATTTATTTTTGGCTGCATTGGGTCTTCATTGTTGCACGTGGGCTTTCTCTAGTTGCGGCAAGCGGGGTCTACTCTTCGTTGCGGTGTGTGGGCTTCTCATTCGGTGGCTTCTCTTGTTGCAGAGCACAGGCTCTAGGCGCACAGGCTTCAGTAGTTGTGGCACGCGGGCTCAATAGTTGTGGCTCGCAGGCTCTAGAGCGCAGGCTCAGTAGTTGTGGCGCACAGGCTTAGCTGCTCTGCGGCATGTGGGATCTTCCTGGACCAGGGCTCGAACCCCTGTTCCCTGCATTGGCAGGCGGATTCTTAACCACTGCACCACCAGGGAAGTCCCTAGAAAGGCACTTTTAAAATCTGATGAAATGCCAGGATAACATTACTGTCTTGAGATTGTAGAAGTTGCTGATTCTTTCATTTTTTAAAGTTTTTTATTGCAGTAAAATATATGTAACATAAAATTTACTGTATTAACTACTTTTAAGTATACAGTTCTGTGGCATTAAGTATATTCACGTTTTTGTATAGCCATCACCACCATCTCAAGAACCTTGTATTTTCTCCATTTGAAACTCTGTACGCATTAAACCCTAACTCCCTATTTCTCCCTTGTTTGGGTCCTTGGCAACTGCTATTCCATTCTCCATCCCTATTAATTTGACTTCTCTAGGTACCTTATATAAGTAGAATCATACAGTATTGTTCTTTTGTGAGTGGTGTGTTTCACTTAGCATAATGTCTTCAGATTTCATCCATGTTGTAGCATGTGTCAGAATTTCCTTCCTTTTTAAGGCTGAATAATATTCCATTGTATGTGTATGTCACCTTTTGCTTATCCATTCATCTGTTGATAGACACTTGGGTTGCTCCCAGCTTTTGGCTAAGGTGAGTAATGCTGCCATTTCATTATACTTTTAATGCCTTCTGAGGTCTGGACTCTGTCCCTGAAGGGGTATAAGCTTCTGATGGACTCATGGAGGACTGTGAACCCAGCTTCTAATGTCAGGGAGCAAATGTGTAATCAAAGTCCAAAGGCCCTTTTGAAGAATAAGTTGGGAAGATAGGAGGGGGAGTTCATTCTGTCTTAGAGAGGCAGTGTTTGAAGCATGAGGGAGTTTGCCAGCCAGAGAAAACTGGAAAGCCTTCTGAGCAGAGAGAATGAAATGATAGAAGGGTGTGAATGTACAGTAGGGAGTGGGGAAGCTTTAGTGTTGACACTATTAAGGTAGATTGTGCTAGTTTGTAAAGGGACTTACATGCCATATTAATCACTAAACAAACAAACAAAACGTTCAGTTTTTGAATAGTGAAAAATTTATCTGGTTCAAAATTTAAAAGGTACAGCAAGGTATATAGTGAATAGTCTCCCTCCCGCCCTTGAACTCCAGCCCCCTGGTTTCCCTCCTCATAGGAAACTAATGGACAAAGGAAACCAAATGTCTTGGGTGTGTTTCTAGAGATAGTTATGCATATTTAGGCAATATGTATTCCTCTTTTTTTTTTTTGCGGTACGCGGGCCTCTCACTGTTGTGGCCTCTCCCGTTGCGGAGC
>NW_006795130.1:2547039-2549586 GCF_000442215.2 Lipotes vexillifer | reverse complement strand
CGGGAGGATCGGGGCACGAACCCGCCTCAGCAGGCGGACTCTCAACCACTGCGCCACCAGGGAAGCCCTATTCCTCTTTTATACAAAAGATGACCTGTTATACTGTCGTGTTCCTTGATTTTTTTTCCCTTAACATATTTGGGAGAACATTTCTTATCAGTTTGTATAGCGCTTTCTCTCCTTTTTTATTTTATTTTATAGTTATTTATTTTTAATTTTTGGCTGTGCTGCATGGCATGTGGGATCTTAGTTCCCTGACCAGGGATCAAACCTGCGCCCCCTGCAGTGGAAGCGTGGAGTTCTAACCACTGGACCACCAGGGAAGTCCCATCTTTTTTTTAAAATTGAAGTATAGTTGACGTACAATATTATGTTATAGGTGTACAATAGAGTGATTCACAATTTTTAAAGGTTATAGTCCACTTATAGTTATTATAAAATATTGGCTATATTCCCTGTGCTGTATTACAATATATCCTTGTAGCTTATTATATACAAGCTTTCTTTTCTTTTGATAGTTACATAATATAATCCATTGGTGGTTGTAACTATTTAACTAGACCCTTGTGGAAGGACCTTACATTACTTATGATCTTTTACTAATTCAGACAGTGTGGCAATGAATGACATAGATATGTCATTTTATGCATGTGCAAGTACATTTATAATATAATTTCTATAAGGGGAACATTCTAAGCACTGGATGTCAGGCAATGGAGGGGTTTTAAGCTGAGGTATAACGTGGATAGCTTTGGGTTTTGGTAAGATATCCCTGGTAGTGGCGAGGAGATAGATTGGCAAGTGAGACACAGGAGCTGGAGAGCCATCCATCTAAGATGGTAAAGCAGTGGGAAGAAGGCAGATAAAGAGGGGCCAAATTCTAGAGACAGCCTCTTTATTACTTAATTTACATTTGGATTCATAGTATTCTCAATGTCAAAAATACATCAGTAAAACAAATTATTTTATTTATCCTCAATTATTTTATTTATACTATGTGGGTATTACTCCCATTTTACAGGTGGGGTACCTAAGGCTCATAGAGCCTTGAGCTAGTAAGTGCCAGGACCAGAGCTTAAGTATTTTAATTATACAAATGAGATCACTTTGAAATGCAGGACAGAAAACCTAGAGTCCTTACCAAATTTAAAAGAAGTCAATAACGATTTTATTGACACAAGTTATACCCATACCTTTTTGTTCTCATGTGGACGCAAGAAAAATCTTGGAAAAAGACAAAGAAAAGATCAAATTGAAATTGGGAGCTCAAAGGAAGGTCTGTAAGGGAAGGGCTATACTTACCCTTGAACTCAGGTATGCCGGTGGTTTTTAATCGTTCCAATGTATATTCTGAGCTGGCATGGAAAGATATCTATGCTAAGATGTTATGCAAAAAACAGGAGGTGGATATGTTTAGAATGATCCCATTTTGTATTATTTTATATGTGAAAGAGCATATACTAAAATGTGGTGGGATTGAGTGGTGGGGTTTCAGGTTAAAATTTTTTGTTTTTCTTACCATAATTCATGTTCGTCTCCTAACAATAAACATGTACCACTTTTGAGGTAAAAAAATAAGTCCAGTGTTTTCCCACGTCTTTTTATTGTTATTATTTGCACTATTCTCACTGCCTGGAATTATTCTTCCTCTCATGTTAAAATGGGCCCAGTGTTGATGTCACTTTCTCTATGAAGCTCTGTCCAGGCTGCTTAGTTGAAATTAATGTCTCCTTTTGCTGTGTTTCCGTGAGGCTTGACTGTGTTTCCTATCAAACTCTACCATGAGTTAGAGCTACTATGTGCATGTCTGTTTGTACCCCTTCTTCCTCCAGCCCCACTCAGCTTCCAAATTTGAGTTCTAGAAAGCATGTAGTGCTTCCATCGAGTTGGATTACTCACACTTGATAGATACTTGAATGTTAAATTGGTTGTATTTGCAGCAGTGCAGTTTTTTCCTGTCAGAGCAAGGAAAGTTAGATATAAATTCTGAGTCACAGTCAGCAGGGTGATATTAAAATTCTCAAGGCAATGATATATCTAGGTACACTGGATGAATACTCTTTCCTAATTTGTGAAGTCTGCTGAAAATTCTCTGGAGTAAAAGGAGCCATAAATAAATAAACATCATCTCTAAAACTGCTGTATCTATTGCATCTCTAAAACCGCCATATCTATTGCATCTCTAAAACCAAAACATGAAGGCTACATTTTACCTGATATATACCCAAGAACTCTTATCTTGGAACTGGAAATTCCAACTTAGGCTGTTTGTTTGAAAGCTTCCACAAAAAGGCAAATACCTCAGTCTGCTGCAGTCATATACTCTACTGAAGGCACTGAGGAATGGCAATGCAAAAATCATCATTTTGGGCTTCCCTGGTGGCGCAGTGGTTGAGAGTCCGCCTGCCGATGCAGGGGACACGGGTCGTGCCCCAGTCCGGGAAGATCCCACATGCCGCGGAGCGGCTGGGCCCATGGGCCATGGCCGCTGAGCCTGCGCATCCGAAGCCTGTGCTCCGCAACGGGAGAGGCCACAACAGTGAAAGG
>NW_006795130.1:2513295-2547029 GCF_000442215.2 Lipotes vexillifer | reverse complement strand
AAAAAAAAAAAAAAAAAAAAAAAAAAAAAAAAAAATCATATTTTACCCCCTTCTTGTCTGGAAATTGACCTCTTATTACGTTCGTGAAATAAACTTTTTCCTCATCTTTTTTTCAAGTAGTATTTTGTTGATTCTTCCTTATCTTTTTTTTTTCTCCTTTCTCAAAGCTACCAGCCTAGATTAGACTTTAATATTTTCAGTTCTTGATAGTTATCTACTAATCTCTCATTCCCATCCATTATTGCCACGTAAAGCTTCTAATACAACGCTGATCTCAACATTTTCTTCCCAGAAATTGGCACCTCCTCCCATTGTTTTCTAAATTAAATTCCTTTTTCTAGTTCTTTTTAAAAATTGAATATATTTGCTATAATATTGTTAAAATTTAAGGTATACAGTATTTCTTTGATACATTTATGTATTGCAATATGATTGCTGTTGTTATATTTATCACATTGTATAATTATAGTACAATATTGTCTATCTTATTCTAGCTCTTGAGGGCTATTACACACTAGCCCTTTCTGTTCTTATTTCTCTGTGGAGTGGAGAAACCAGCCTACAGCCTGTGGGCCAAGTTTTGTACTGCCCAGGAGCTAAGAATAGTGTTTACATTTTCAAGTATTTGAAAAAAGTCAAGAGAAGAATAATGTTTTGCTGCACATGAAATTATATAAAATTAAAATTTTAATATCCATAAATAAAGCTGTATTGGAACACAGCCATGCCCATTCATTTACATATTTTCTGTGACTTTCACACTACAGTAGTGTTGAGAAGTTGTGGCAGAGACCATATGACCCACAAAGCCTAAAATATTTACTCTCTGGCCCTTTATGGAAAAAATTGCCAACCTCAACCTAGAGTCATAGAGTTATAAAGTTGGAAATAAGATCTCAGAGATCTTCTGATCCAACTCTCTCGTTTTAAAAATGAGAAAATGTATTCTCAGATGTAATCAACAATATGTCTAAGGCAGGTACCTTTGGCAGTGAAAAAGCCAAAATCAGAATTCATTGCTGGTCGTACTCCACCATATTGCCCCTCCCATGAAGCCTGTACTAGCCCAGTAGGACTGCTGGCTCTTTCATGAACAAACTCCAGGTTGTCTCACTTCTGCCTCTATGTACATGCTGCATTTCCTTCCATCTAAGATGCCTTCTTCCCTCCAGAAATTTTATCTATGCCTTAAGGCTCAGCTCAAATACTGAAAACTGCCCTTATCTCAGCAACTGGTTGAGCTCTCTGTCCACATGCCCCCCGTAGTGCTAAGTTCTATCTCCCCATTAGCACTCACCAGAGTCATTTATGTAGTTCTGATGCTATTCCAGGCCATAAACTTCCCAACTCTGCATCTTTATGTCACCTGAGGAAGTATCACCTGCACATTGCCTTACAGAATTCTTAGGACATAATTTAAAGAATGAACCAATCTAAAAATGTAACGATACCAGAGACACCTTCAAGATCTCTGGTTTACTTCTCTTCTATTAAAAAAGAAAGAGAAAGACTATAACACCACTGAGTAATATTTTTTGATGGGATCAGCTATATAGAAGAATTCGTAGGGAGTTTACTTACACCATGTCCACCTAGCAATTGATGAAGTATATACACCCTGGAGAGAGAACTTTGATTTGTCCTAAGGAGGATTACCTAATTGTGTGATGATTATTTAAGCCCTTAGTATATTTGTTGATTGCTAGGCTTATAGAAACTACCTGCTAAGGTAGGAATTCACACAAATTCAACAATGAAAACCTTCCACATTCTCTGTCAATCTCCAGGGATTTTCTGCTGTTATACCTTCCATATAAACTCTCAGTTTGGGATGGTTTCCATCTATGAACTAAATATAGACTTGTATTGTTCTGTGATGAACCATTAGGAGTGAACTTGATATTTAGTAAGAAATGAAGATAAAAGGAATGTAATTTAGTGTTTAGGTGCATTGCCAGCATTGTCTTTACTTTCCTTAAAACAATAACAACAACAAAACAAAGCCACCCCCCGAAATAAAAAAAATGATGAATGGACTCTTATTATGATGTAATTCTCAGTTCTAATTCTATTTCTTCCTTTTGCCCAACTGGGAATAGGTTATCTAAGATGGTAGAGCCAGAACTTACTAAAGGTTTAGTTGTCTGTGGCAACTGTTGAACATCTAGGCTGCATCATTGATAGTTTGTATTAGGAAGCAAGTGAAACAAAAGGAAATCAACTTTGATATTCCTGTAAAAGTCTTTCTGTTGGTTAGACAGAGGCTATGTCTAATTTGTTAATGTTATAGAAGAATGGTGATGAAATGCAATCTGCAAAAGGCACAAACATGACTAGTATTGCTGGGGATGGTTGATAGCTTTTTTCTGTCTGTACATCTTAGCCAGTTTGGTCTGGATGTGCTGTAACTGTTCTCTTATTTCACTTTTCAGCATGTTTAGAATTAAGTGTGTTTTCAGCGCATATGTAGTCACACTAAATTATATTTGTAGTTGTTGAGAAGAAAAAGTAAAAACATTAAGAAGAAAAGCCTAAAGGTAAAACTTTGGGGATTTTCTAGGTACCGTAAAACAGGAGTTTTTCCTATGAGCATTATAATTGGCAGCCTTAACCATTTGACACATTGATATTACAAAACATTGAATTTCCAGTTCTGGTTGCTTGTAAGAAGTGTGTTTGTAGCTTGGGCTAAGAAATGGAGTAATTTTACTTATGGCCCTAATTTAATGGGTCAGAGTGTCTATTATAGCCTAGAGCCAAATTCAATTACTATACTGTAAAAGTGACTCTGAATAATCTCCAATTACCAAGCAGGATGGTTCCCAACAGTAGTAACAATACTTACTTTTGCCATTGGGTTACTATTTCAAGTTTTGACCACACCTATTAAAAAAAAAAGGTTGCATTGTTAGTCCTGGTTCAATTTTGAAAGCTAATTGCAGCCAGGTTGACTCAGTTGATCATCTCTAAGCAAATAACAGTTAAGGAGCTTAGGCAGCTGAACCCCTAGTGAGCCTGACCCATGTTGTTGTGGAAACCTTCCAGCTTCTGGGAAGGAAAATCAAACGATTGGACATCAGTAGTTTAAACTGCATCTTGATGGTTTATATTTGCCCGTTGTGAGCTTGAAGTTTTTATATTTGCCTGGTTGTGAGCTTTAAGTTTTCTTATCCTTCTTGCCATCTGAAAGTTCCAAAGAATTGTAAAATCATGCAGTATTACAGCAGAAAACTTTAGGCATCATTAAATTTGTTTTCCTCATTTTTGAAAAACAGTATAGTGGTTTAGGATTAGAGCATGGATATGCTGAAGTCAACACCACTATCTGAGTGATTTTAGGCAAATCAATTAACCTCTCTGTGCCTCTGTTCTTCATCTGTAAAATGAGATAGCAGTGGTACCTCCCTCATAGTTGTTAAAAGGATTTAATGAGGTAATAAGGGGGGCTCCTGACTTATAGCATGTGCTCAATTAAAAAAAATTTTTTTTTCTTTTAAAGGATAAAATGGAAGTCACAAATGAGTACCGCAATGGCAGAGGGAAAGAAAACATGACTAATGTTTATTTAGCACTGTTATCTTTCAGGCCGTGGAAGATGCGTATGTATTAGGTGATTTACATGTGTATTACTATATCCCTTAGCCATGAGAGACATTTACTTTTTCCATTTTACTGATAAGGAGACTGAGGCTTAAAGAGATTGTTGCTTGCCCCAGGACACAGAACTAGTAATAACAGAGCAAAAGGTAAGATTCATTCCAAAGCCCCAGTTCTTTTCCCACCACTCTATGTTACCTTCCAGGATGGGCCCTCCGTCTCAGTTTTCCAAACATAAAAATGGGCGATGTTTCAAAATTCATTGACAAATTGGTTTGGAGTTATTTTTCCATAGGGACAGTGTTACAAACGATAGGTTATATACCCAGGCTTATCTGCAAAAGCTGCAATGTAATTGAAATCCTTCACATTTGTGAACTAAATCTGTTAAGAAAAAAATGCTAAAAGAAAGTGCTAAAAGGAAGTGCATCTAGCTATTAAAGTAGAAAAACAAGAAAAATAAGAGTGTATTTTAAGTTCTGTGGAATGTTTGAGAAAAGCAGATTTGGTTAGAGTGCAGTGAGGAAGATAACAGACTGTTTTGATGCTGATGGGGCCTCTGGGTTACTTAAGGGACTAAACATTTATATAGCACAGAGACTGCATTTGATTAACACCTTAATAGTGTACAAACACATTCATATGCATTATTTCCTTATAATCATGTATGAGACAGGACAGATGGTAGAGTTGACCTAATTTCTCTTAGCAATATTTAGCTTTCTTTTTTTTTTTTTTAAGTTTTTAATCCATGATTTTTGTTTAGTGGCCTTTGGGAGCCCAGCTAGTCACTTTAATAGAGCCATAGAGGATTAGTTTATAGGTATGTTGAAGAAATAATGAAAATAAGAGAATGGAAGATCTTTCTGAGTTAATTGTGGGAGAAAGTGGGTGATGGGGAGAAGTTTCCTGTGCTGATGATTTGCTTGCTTGTTAAATTGGTGGCCACCCAGAGCACAGGTGTTTGTGGTTGTGTCTACGGAAGAATCCTGAGTTGAGAGAGAGAATAAAGTATTTGCAAATTGGAAGCCTGCCCACAGTATCTTCATAAATAGGGATCTGGTGAGCAGGGCTTCTCTGCTAACATTAATCTAGACTTAATTGATACACTCAATCTCCTGTTGTGTTAGAATAAGCAGCTGCTGCCAAGGCAGCTTAACACTAGTTGTAAGGAAAGTATGTTGCATCAAATGAGCTTGCTTGACATCAGAACTTGCCACCCATGTAGTTCACCTGCTCTTTAACCCATTTGATTGTGTTCTTATTGATGCACATTTAAGTTTTTGGCAGTTGGTCAAAATTTGAACCTTTTAGGCACTGGTGGTGTCTCACTTTATAGATTGTTGTGTACTAAGAATATTGTTAGTACATTTTAGAAATTTAGCATATATTTTTCTGATTATGAAGGCATTGCATACTCAGTTTTTAAAAAATCTGGAAAGTTGGAGAAGGATTAAGAAGAAAATAAAGGGCCTCCCTGGTGGCGCAGTGGTTGGGAGTCCGCCTGCCGATGCGGGGGATGCGGGTTCGTGCCCCGGTCTGGGAGGATCCCACGTGCCGCGTAGCGGCTGGGCCCGTGAGCCGCGTAGCGGCTGGGCCTGTGAGCCGTGGCCGCTGAGCTTGCGCGTCCGGCAACGGGAGAGGCCACGACAGTGAGAGGCCCACATATCGCAAAAAAAAAAAAAAAAAAAAAGAAGAAAATAAAAATCATCTGAAGGTCTGCTCTCCATGTTGTAATTCCTTCCAGTCTTTTTTTTTTAAGATGTGGCTATATATTGGGGAGAGAGTGGGATGTTTCATTATTAGTGAAATAGCTGAGGCATAAGTAAAATTTTACATGACACTCATGATATTGCAGAGCTTGCCTCCTGTACTGTGCTAATTAAGAACGGAATCTTTTTGCTAAATCAGGTGGCACAAACTCAAATACCTGCAGGGTCAAATAGGTAATGAGTGAATCAGGTGGGTTGTAGGGCACCAGGGAGTGGTAGGGACTGTGGTAAATTGAAAAATGCAGGCCCTGATTGAAGAAAACTATCTTCATCTTATTGTTGCCATATGGAAACAGGGCCTAGTGTTACCAGATCTTCCTGATAGTCAATAAAATCTGGAAATCTCTATTTCTTTCAATGTGAAATTTCCCATTTAAAAAGAACACTGAGCAGGTCAAACAAAATAGGTCTGTGGGTTGCACTTGCCCCATACACTCCCATTTTGTCATCCCTGACATAAATACTTCTCAGTCTTTCTCATAGCTCTCACAAGAGGAGTACTTTTAGAAAATATTTAGAGAGGAGCTGGATAAGGATTTTCTAAGAGTGGCTTTCCTGGCCTAGATCACCATTTCCCTAAGTATATCCTACAAATTCTAATTCCACCGTAGGTTAGTAGGTGTTAGAAAAGAAATAATTCTTGGTCAAGTGAATTTGGAAAATAATGGATTAAACAAAATTAAACAGATTTCTTGTCTGAAGGTTATCTTAGATCCTTAAATATACTAATATGCCTTGTAAATTCCTAAGAAGAGCATATAGCCCATAGACTCTACAGTTACAGTTATCTCCGTATCTCCACTTATTTCTCCCACTACCCGCTTTGTCTCTTGAGGAAGAGGTGGCTTTCTTTCTGGTAAAGGCTGGTCTCTCTACCTACTCTTCAGATTCTATCCCTGCCTCTTCAGAGACCTTGCTTCATAATCAGGGTCTTGTTTCCTGCCTCCTTTCTTTCACCCTATCAACATGCTTAATTTTCTCCTATCAGAGAAATCAGAGTAGCTTAGAGAGTCCTGGTTTTTCTGGTATATATAGCTTTTTTAAACACTTGGCTCTGGTGTGTCCTCTGTGAATGATACAAAAGTTACCAGTGAGGGGGTGGATAGATCACAAGTCCATCACCAAGCACTGCAGGAAAACAACCAAAAGTGTTGCTGATGTTGGGTCACATACATGATTATTTTCCTTGTATGACCCACATGTGGTACTGGACACAGCTGCCGATCAGAATGGCTGTTCAGTATAATAGATTGATACTTATGCCATAAGAAACACTGATTTGAGCCAAACTAATAGGCAGATGGATGCACACTCCCTTGTCTGGTCATACTCAGTTGGTCAGTCAGTTGATCTCGTAGCTTGGCTTGGCCTACTGTAACTTTAAGTTAGGCTTACATTTTCATCATTTGTATCTTCTTGTCTAAATACATTAGCAACTCCTGTTGATTACCATCTCCCTGCCACCTTTTTAACATAATGCTCTATAGTTACCACTTATACTGTACAAATCGCTAACACAAGTCCTCCCTGCTGTGTTTTGTCTTCCTGTTTTCTTATACCTAGTCTAGCTAAGGGAGACATCTACATTAACATATTTTTTAGTCTGGGTAGTGACTTGAACCAGCCAAGCTTTTTTTTTTTGCTGGAAAGAAACCAAATCTCTCTACTGAATTACTGAACCAAATCGAGTAGATTGTGATTAAAGGAGTAATAACAACAGCAGAAGACAAAAGGCCTCTCACATAGAATTTTGAACTAAAGTCATGTAGTGAACAAAAGATATTTAAGTTAACTACGGAACAAAGTAAGAGCTCTTCAAAAGAAACATCTTCCTGCAAAGCCCCCTAAAAATGCCCCCAGGCCTTTTACTCATTCACTACCATTATTTCCGTTGTATGTCTAAGGGTGCTTTATTTCTTATCTCATTCTCTCCCCACCACCTAGCGGACACATAGTTGGCACTTACTGCCTGTTTATTGAATTGAATGGAATTGGGCCTCAGGAGTTAGAAGCAATTCTCTGAAGAAGAAAATAAAAGATATAATTTTAGCAGTGAGTAGAACCAACAAGTCTGAGTTTCAGCAATGGAATAAAGTTTGGAAGCAATAAAATGTATTTACTGTTGAGTTAGATTACTTTGAAAGGGTTGTTGTTAAATGCTGACCTGGAAAAGCTGCTGAGAACTTAAGACTATAACTAAGACCTATTTGTCATTCTTTTCTCTGCGTTTTTTTTTTTTTTTTAAGCCCTTTAACATATAGGCCTTTTTTTCAGAGGGAATAAGATGTATTTTAAGGTTAAAAAAATCAGGCATCAACTTTAGTTTAATCTCATACTCATACTCAGATAAAATGTGTAGTAAGTGAGAGCTTTTAAATTTTGTATTTATTAATTGTTTTATACCTTGTTCTGCAAAAGAATTTGAGGTAGAAAATGAGGACTTAAGGTAGAAAATAGAAATTTAAAAGTAAGTTTTCTTCATCAGAGAGCTAAAAGGGAGTTTGGCCAACACACAGTAGACGAGTAAGAAGACCCCCAATGAGATCACGTAGTATAGAAGAAATAATTGAGTAATCAAATGATTTATTTGAGGTTACATAGCCGTTTATTAGCTAAGGTGGAACTAGAAATCAAGTCACCAAATTCCCATACATGTGCTCTTAACATGTATGTAGCAAAAACATTTGGCTTAACTAGCCAAGAATTTTGATGACCTGGTGCTGCACAGGTTCGAGAAGCATTTGTCAAGTTGATCACGTCCCGCTTGTTTGCAAAGTTGTGGCCTGTACTAGGAAATCATATGCTTCCCCATACTAAGGTTGACCTCCAGGAATAATGTTTTTCAACAAGCTGTGAAGATTCCTGCTAGTTAACAAAGAGCATTTTGTGAATCCCTTTCTGAATTGCTCTACTCTTTTTATTTGGAAAAGATGGCTGCTGTAGAAACTTTTTGTTTTGATAGTGTGGGGAGAGCGGAGGAAAGCGCATTTCCTGTCATCTCCTGGTCGATGGCTTAAAAAACGGGAAGTTTTGTCTCCAGCTCTCCTCAATAGGTTTTGCCAGCTGTTTACACATAGAAGATGCCTTTCTGGTCCTGCATATCCTTAGAAACTGGCTTCTTTGGAAGTTCTTGACTTGATACTTGATACAGCGATAGAACACTGAATTGAAAAGATCTAGATCTAGAACAAAGGATGACAGCCTTTCAATAAATGGGCAGGTTAAGTTACATAATCCTTTCTGCCTTCCCTTGGCACACAAAGCCCTTCCCAGGCTGACTCCAGCTTTCCTTTCTAGTCTCATTTCCTTTGCTGAAGGCACGCCAGCCTGTTTTTCTTGTCTAGTCAACCGTGTGCTCAAACACATTTGAGGCTTGGACTGTGCTCTTTTTTGTGCTTGGGCTGTCTGATCCCTCTCTCCTCCATGTGGCAACTGCTGTCGTCTCTCTAGGCCCAGCTCCCTTCTTCTCTGAAGATACCAAGTAGCAAAGGTAAAAATCAAGGTTAATCTAGCAGCCATGTGAATAGTGAATTAGAAGAAGGAAGTCTGGAGGCAGGAAGACCAGTTTTAGGAGACAGTGCAAGTCCCATAGACCTGAGCTGTCCAGTATTGTAGCACATGTGGAATTTAAATTCAAATTAAATGAAAGAAGACAACCTGAAAAGGCTATATACTGTATGATTCTAACTATATGACGTTCAGGAAAAGGCAAAACTATGGAGACAGTAAAAAGATCAGTGGTTTTCAGGGGTTTGGGGTGGAGGAATGAATAGGCAGAGCACAGGATTTTTAGGGCAAAACCCTGTGTCATACCATGATCACGGATACCTGTCATTATACATGTGTCCAAACCCATAGAATGTGCAACACCAAGAGTGGAATGTAATGTAAACTATGAATTTGGGGGTGATTATGATGTGTCAATGGTAGGTTCATCAGCTGTAACAAATGTACCACTCTGGTGGGGGGCATTGAATATGGGGGAGGCTATTGGTATGGGGGCGGGGAGTATATGGGAAATCTCTGTATCTTAATTTTGCTGTAAACCTAAAATGGCTGTTTAAAAAATAGTGTTAATAAAAAAGATTAAAATTAATTAGAATTAAATAAAAGTAATAATTCAGTTCTTCAGTTGCACTAGCCATATTTCAAGTGCTTAGTAGCCACAAGTGGCTAATGGCTACTGTATTGGATAGCACAAATTAAATAGAACATTTCCATCATAACAGAAAGTTCTGTTGGACAGCATTGCCAAAAATCAGTTCTCCAAGTAAAAATGGCATTCATTCTACATAGTCACATTTTATGTGTTATGCCTTAAAAACAGGACCATTCATTGTGTGTAACCTAATTATAGACTGAGTGTATTGAAGATCAAAGTGACTGTGGATACTATCACTGCAGTTATGAATGCAGCTTAGAATAATAAATCAGATTTAGTTCACATCACTTAAATACTTAAAAATAGTTTTAAAATAAGTAGCCCTTGGGCTTCCCTGGTGGCGCAGTGGTTGAGAGTCCACCTTCCGATGCAGGGGACACGGGTTCGTGCTCCGGTCCGGGAAGATCCCACATGCCACGGAGCGGCTGGGCCCGTGAGCCATGGCCACTGAGCCTGCGCGTCTGGAGCCTGTGCTCTGCAATGGGAGACGCCACAACAGTGAGAGGCCCGCGTACCGCAAAAAAAAAAAGTAGCCCTTGAGTATGTTTTTATTGTCTATTTCTGTTTCCTCACCTACCCCCTACCTTTACAAAAGAGACCTAAAATAGTTAAATAGAATTCATTCTTTAGTAATTACCTCTGTTGGGGTCAGAATAGTTGCTATTGAAAAACTGTTTCAGTGGTTTTGCCTGGTTTACTCATGATTGTTTTATCCTTTCATGTTAAATCTTTGGTATACATCAGCCTTTTAGCATTGCTGCTTTTGAAGACATTTTACTTAATTGACCTATGTGTTATTTTAAATTTTTCTTTCTGTCAGTCCACTCCCCAACCCCTACTTCACCCATTCCAAGAGCAAGTCCCATTAGCTCTTCCTCCAAAAGAACTAATTCTCCATGTCCACTTTTGCGTCTTGTTTTAAGTCACTACCATCATTCCCATGGACAACTACAGTAGCTTCCTAACTGGTCACTCTGCTTCTCCTTGCTTGCTAAGATCACTTCTCCTTATAACAGGCAAAATGACCTTTAAAAAAAAAAAATCATGTCAGTCTCTTGTTTAGCACTCCTGCTTCCTGTTGTACTTAGGAAAGATTCCAAACACCTTAACTTGGCCTAAAAGGCTCTTTTGTGATATGACCATTGCCTTCTTACCCAACCTCATCACCACACCTACCCCCCTCACTGAGCTTCAGCCACTCTGGCCTCCTTGAGGCTCTTTAAGTATACCCAAACTTTCCTGCCTTTGGGCCTTTTTCTTGCTTCTCCCTCTTGATTGTTCTTTCCCAGCTCTTGCATGAGTAGTTTCTTTTCAGCTTTAGAATCTCAGCTCCAATGTTACTTCTTTGTCCACTGTTTTTTTTTTTTAATTGGATTGTTTGTTTTATCACTATTGAGTTTAAAAAAAAATTTTTTTTTTTTGCGGTATGCGGACCTCTCACTGTTGTGGCCTCTCCCGTTGTGGAGCACAGGCTCCGGATGCGCAGGCTCAGCAGCCATGGCTCATGGGCCCAGCCGCTCCGCGGCATGTGGGATATTCCCGGACTGGGGCACGAACCCGTGTCCCCTGCATCGGCAGGCGACTCTCAACCACTGTGCCACCAGGGAAGCCCTGTCCACACTTTTTAAAGTAGGCCCCCTCTACTCCTACCCCATACTCTTTATAGCATCATCTTTACTATTACCTGGAATGATTTTGTTTATTTATTTATTTATTTACTTGTGTGCTCTCTCTCTGTCTACTCCCACTGGAATATAACTTCCATGAGGGAAGGAAACTTATTTTTACTCCCGTTCTGTCTAAAGTACCTGGAACAGTGACTGGCACGTGTAGTTGCATTCAATAAATGTTTAATAACACTGAATAACTGAATACTTTTTAAAGGAGATATAAGAGGAACTCTTCCCCACTCGCCTGGCTTGCACACTCTCTCTCTCTTTCTCTCTACCCCTGTCTCTCTTTGGCTCTCTCTATATATGTACACGTGGTGTGTAAAATAAAAGGAATTGCCGTTGCTCTAAGTGTGAATATCCTTCTAGACCCTATGCTTAGTATGAACGAGTGACTGTTGCTGCACTTCATCTTTTCCTTCATGAAGTCATGGTCCACAGCTTTTGAATGGCTGATTTTTGTTAGAAACTATGGTGAACAATACATCTGGAAATATTCTGTCATGTTTTGATCTGAGAAACTCTAGAGAACCAGCTGCTGATTTGAAAGGGTTTTATTATGATACAGAGAGTCCATTGTCCACAAAAGCACGGGCTATTACACAGTGGTATATGTGTCTTGCTTTTTTCTGAGCTATTAACTTGAGAGAAAAAACTTGTATTTATTAACTCATGCCTGACTGGTATTCCCTGAGAATAGTTTATTGTGTTATTTGCTTTAGCTGCTTTACTGTGCATTTAGGAATTTTTTAAACTAGTTTTTCTTCCTTAAACTCAATAAAAGTTAAATGGTTAAATAATAGGATTGAGATACTTTCCATTCTGGGTTTTAAAAATTTCACAGATTTCTGCATTAAAATGTGGTTTATGATTTAATATTCCTAAATAGCTTTATATTGATAAAAGGGTGAATTTCACTATTCCTTATATTAAAGTTTACTTCTTTTAGAGTGCTTTGTAATATATGATATAGTTAAAGAAAAATTGACATCCAAGCCCTACATAGGAATGATTTTAAAGAAAGTGAGTATGTATACCATTTGTGGTATAATAAATACATGTGCACATGCACACAATCCAGTTAGTGTGGCAGTATTTTGATATGTTTTTAAAATTTTTTGCCATTACTTTTGGGGAGGATTTATATAAAATGATAATTAATAAAATTTTTAGGTAGGAAATAATTACACTTAGGTAACCAAGAGTAACATTTTAATGTTACATTTTAAATTACAAAAATTATATATATACATTTTAGAAAATTAGAAAACAGGAAATACAGATACAAATTCACTCAAAATTTTGCAAGCATTAATAAACACATTTTGTTTTATATTCTTTCAGTATTTTGCCTTGTACATAATGAGTTTTGGGTTTGTTGTAATCATAGTGTATTTATTATTTTTTATTCCTCCTTTTAAACGAAGTATAATGTCATAAACATTTTCCCATAGTGCTGAGTCTTTATAACCATTGTTTTAATGGCCCTGTAGTACTAAGTCTAAAGATATATCTTAATTTACTTAACTGTTCCTCATTGTTGGTAAGTTATTTTGAAAATGTTTTTGCTTTTTTAACTAACATGATAGTGAATATTTTTGTAAATATTGTGATTACCACACTTGGTATTATTGCTTGTAGGGTGTATTCTCATAAGTGGAATTCCTAGATAGGACGTTTTTGTCTGTTAACACATACTAGCAAATGATTTTCCAAAGAGAATATACCAGTTTACATTGCTACCAGCAGGGTGTAAAACTATTCCATTGCAACATTTAGCATTATATATTATTTCTTTTTAAGGTGCTCTATGATTAGGGAAAACATCATGTTGATTACTAGTTAAGTTGTGTACTTTCATATGTTTGGTTTCTAGTTTCAGAGTTATGATTGTTTCACGTATTTTTCCAGTTCCAGTAATGTCAATTTTTTTCTGAATAGACATTTTAGCTTACCTAACTGGATTCATGTACTTCATGTACTCTTTCAGGGATGTAGCAGTTTGTCATTAAACATAAATACACACAAACATATATATTCTCAGTGATGAATTTTTTTTTCTCACTGTGCTCAATGATGCCTTCAAATTAATTACTCTGGAACAGGGTTAATACATTATGTTTGCACTCTATATTGTTATCCAAGTGTATTATGGAAGCATATGTGGGAGCAATCTTGATAATTTAAAAAAATCTAGAAATTTTCTTCAAATCTATCATTTTCAATGATAATGTGTAATGTATGTGTTTCAAATATGTTTAAATAATAGTTTTAAAAGTCTGAGAATTTAAATTTGAATTGTGAATCGTTTTTCCCTGTAGGTTGGAAAAGAGACTGTTCAAACCACTGAGGATCAGATTTTGAAGAGAGATATGCCACCAGCATTTATTAAGTAAGTAATTAAAACATTCTTCTATGGCTAAGCAGAATAATCCTCTTGTTAGGAAAGGAAAAATACTGACTATAGGAGCAATTTTTTTTTTTAATATAAAGCTCTGTTTACAGTTGAAATTTTAATTTTTCATTTTTCAGCAGTCAAATTTCCTACTGTTGATTTTATTCATTGGTGTTAGGCATTTTTGACATAATTTTTAATCAAACTATGACTTCTGAATTTTGTTTTTCAGAATGGAAAGGATTCAGAAACATTCTGACCTTAGCATGCATGAGTCTGGATTGTGTACTAAATACCTTTGCTTGGAGATAACAGTGAATACAAACTTAAAAAAAAAATGTGTTTTGTCACGTATTTCAGTAGCGTTTTAAATTTAAGTTATATTTACGTATCACTTAATACTCCTACAAATAATTTCTAGACATTTTGGCCTATCCTATGTAAAGTAAGCAGAGATACTAACTTTTGATTAGTTAAAGCTTCTCAGGTTCTTGATTATGTTGTCTTTGATTAATGACTTTGTTTTCTATGGCAGTCACGTCCTAAGTAAAAGTAAAGCCTGATGCATAAGACAAAAAAAAAAAAAAGTAGATCTACAAGTCAATAAGAAAGAGATAAGTCTATTCAGTTTTAAAAAACAAGGGCAAAGAATTTGAATAGGCACTTCAAAAGAGAGGAAATCCAAATGGCTAGTAAACCTGTGAGAAGGTGCTCTATCTCAGTAGTCATCAGAGAACTGCAAATTGTTCTATTATAAGCTCCTAAATTAAGTCTGATAGTATCAGTTGTTGGTGTGGATGTGGAGCATTTGGGACACTGCTGCTGGGAATGTAAATTGGTGCAGCCACGTTGGGAAACAGTTGGGCATTAGTAAAGTGGAAGATAGGCAATTTCTCTGCCTCCTAGTATGTTCCCTGAAGAAACTTATGCCCATGTACACTAGGATCCATATACAAAAATAATGATATCAACATTGTTCATGATGATACCACTGGTTTATCTACAGTAGAATGGATAAAAATGATCATGGTATAGTTATCAATTGGAATATTAAGCAGTAATAAAAAGGAATGAGAATATTTCATTTTAAAATGGTTAATTTTATGAATTAGAAAAGAAAGAATGAATCTGAAAAATAATTAAGGGAAGTGAATTATAGAGATATATATATGTAGGTAGGTTCCATTTATTTAAAGTTCAAAAACAAATAAACTGTTGTTTAGGGATGCCTATTTATAAGGTAAAAAGATAAAGACGAATAAGGATATAATGAACACAGAAGTCTGCATAGTTGTATCTCCGGGAGGAAGGAAGAGGGCTGTACTCAGGGAGAGGCATGCAGGTGCTTCTAAAGCGGTAATAATGTTCTATTTCTTGATTTAACTGTTCAGTTACGTGAGTGGTTGTTTTATAATCACCCATTATATTATACATATGGTTTGTGCAATTTTCTGTATGTTTGGTATATATCACAATTTAAAATAAAGCAAAAAGTGTTCCTTTTTTTTATCCTCCTTATGGTCTATTATTTTCATTGAACAGATGAGAATTTCACCCATATTGGTATCTTCTTATTTCTAACTTACTTTAGTGGGTGCTTCTACAGAACTATATTTCTGTTAATTCTGCAAAATGTTCATGTGTCAGGAAGTAAGGTACCAGAAGCATCTGTTTTTTGCAGAGTCTGTTTTGTGGGAGTCTCTTTTTAAACTTGCCCTCTTTGGACTTGGTGGCATCCTGGGTTTCTTCCAGCTCTAACCAGTACGAGCCTACTTTATTTATGTGCCATTTCATCAGCATGGTAATATTAAGAGTCCTATGCTGTCAGTTAAACATAGTATAATTAAACTTGCTTTTACTGTACATTAAAAACACAGCTCTAGCTTGTACCCATTTGCTCCTCACCCCCTGGAAGGTACAGAGCATGGGGAGATAGTGTATAGGGAGCTTCAATATCAGGGAAGTATGTATATGTATAGCTGATTCACTTTGTTATAAAGCAGAAACTAACACACCATTGTAAAGCAATTATACTCCAATAAAGATGTTAAAAAAAAATTATCGGGGAAGTTGGACTTGATGACCCTATAAATAGTTCCTTTTAACCCTTCACATTCAGGCCTATGAATATCATTTGACTGGTAAATGAATTTCTTCAGGAAACTCATTTCTGCTTATTCCCAGAAATATACCTTTGAAATATGCTATGTGCTCTCTCACAGGCTTCCTTGGGGACTTAGAAAAATTAAGGAGTACCCTAGTTGTGATGATATTTTCAGAAAAGTGGGTAACTTTAAAACAAAACAAAACTTCATTGATCACCCTTGGTGGTAACTAGGACACCAGCCCCTTACTCCGGTAATGGGAAATTTAAAGAAAAGAGGCATTTGTCCTATCTTTCCAGAGGCTCCTCAAAAAATTAAAAATAGATATATCACTTGATCCAGCAATTCTACTTCTGGGTATTTATTTTATTTTTTTTTTAATTTTTAAATTTTATTTATTTTTATTTTTGGCTGTGTTAGGTCTTTGTTGCTGTGCGTGGGCTTTCTCTAGGTGCAGCAAGCGGGGGCTACTCTTCATTGCGGTGCATGGGCTTTTTGCAGTGGCTTCTCTTGTTGCTGAGCATGGGCTCTAGGCGCGGGGCTTCAGTATTTGTGGCCCTTGGGCTCCATAGTTGTGGCTTGCGGGCTTTAGAGTGCAGGCTCAGTGGTTGTGGCGCACAGGCTTAGTTGCTCTGTGGCGTGTGGGATCCTCCTGAACCAGGGCTTAAACCTATGTCCCCTGCATTGGCAGGTGGATTCTTAACCACTGCACCATGAGGGAAATCCCTGGGTATTTATCTTAAGGAAATAAAATCACTTATCTTGAAAGAAATATCTGCACTCCATGTTGATTGCAGCATTATTTACAATAGTCAAGATATGGAAACAACCTAAGTGTCCATCAATGGGTGAATTGATAAAGGTGTGATATATATATATAATATATTATTCAGCCATAGAAAAGAAGGAAATCCTGCTGTTTGTAACAACATGGATGGACCCTGAGGGCATTATGCTAAGTGAAATAAGTCAGAGAAAGACAAATACTATATGATTTATATGTAGAATATTTAAAATAATGAATTAATAGGTACAGAGAACAGGTGGGTGGTTGCCAGAAGTGGGGAGGTGGGGGGGTGTGCAAGATGGGGAAGGGAGTAAAAAAGTACAAACTTGCAGTTATAAATAAGTCATGAAGATATAATGTACAGCATGGTGAATATAGTTAATAATACTGTATTATATATTTGAAGGTTGCTGAGAGTAGATCTTTTTTGCGGTATGCGGGCCTCTCACTGTCATGGCCCCTCCCGTTGCGGAGCACAGGCTCCGGACGCGCAGGCTCAGGGTCTATGGCTCACGGGCCCAGCCGCTCTGCGGCATGCGGGATCCTCCCGGACCGGGGCATGAACCCGTGTCCCCTGCATCAGCAGGCGGACTCTCGACCACTGCGCCACCAGGGAAGCCCTGCTGAGAGTAGATCTTAAAAGTTCTCATCACAAGAAAAAAAATTGTAGCTATTCTTTCTCTCTTGGGCATACTTTATTTCACAGTAACCTAATAGCTCTAGTTGATGGGGGAAATTCTAACCAATGAAAGTGGAATAAATGACAGAATTAGAAAGTCATGATTATTTAATTTTTAATGAAACCACTGATTTAGGTAAGGATCATTAATGGATATGAAACCATTCAGAGGTTTTAACCTTTATCATGCCATGCAGGGAGAACCCTGGTCACCTTGAGGAGTTAGGGAAAAGTATTGTGTTATGACCAACTGAAATATTTACTGAGCAGTGTTTAAAAAGTACATGACTTAATATGCCACACTCTGAAATGTTACCTGAAAATAGCCTGGAGTACAAAAACAATATGGCTGTTATTATCAAACAAATTTGGGGGACGAATAAGTATTCTGCAGTTTAAAACATGAGGGCTCTTTATGCTTTTCTTTAGAATGCAAAATGAAGCAAAAAATAACTTTACTAGGATGGGGAAGGGACAGAGAGGGAAACAGATGGAAGCAATTAATGACATCCTTGGAACTGTTGAGTAGGACATTGTTTTGGGCTGTTTGGTTGATGTTTGGAAGTTTCCAGGGCATGACAGACTGATGCTTCTGCTGTCTCTCCTTTGACAAGGACTTCTAAATAGTGTCTGCTTTGACAACGCTAAAAAATAAGTTTAAAAATGTATTCTTGGATCAATCTCTACTCCTAGAATGTTAGAATGTCAGGGCTAGAGAAAACAGAAGACTGTTGATCTATAGATGGATTTATACATAAGCAATCTGATGTAGATTCAGAGATTTTTCAGGGAAGGATATGTCATTTTCAGAATTTTTGACATTTTCAGGATTTGGGGGGGGGGCTCTCAAAATCAAATCATAGTCTATTTGTGTGACTGGCAATTAAGGGCATGTTGGAATATTGGAGAATGGTTTAATATCAGTTAAAGATCATACATTTGGGTTGTAACTGTTGATGAGGGACTCCAATGCTTGGGCAATTCCTTACTGTAAAAGTGAGGGCCATTTTAATATAGAACAAGATTTGCATTGTCACCGGAAGGCTTTCTCTTGGGTGGAGCAAAAGTTATCTGATCCCTGACTGCACTGGCAAATAGAGTTTACAATTTGCTAATTTTACCAGATTGCATTAATAGCCACAGTGTTGCACAAGAGGTGTAGGGTTGCGTGATGATTGCCACAGAAACTGCTGTGATCTTTATAGACTTCAGGAGTGCCACGGTCATGCTGTACTGTTAAAATAGTGGTTAGACTCACCCTATAAGAAGCCATTTGTTCCTTTAGAGACTGTCAGCAGGAGATTCAGCTACTGTTCTTTGGGTTTGTACTTTGCATCATCGTCATCAATCATTATCATCAGGCAGCTGCAGCAGCTGTAATAGTTATGTGCGATTTATTAATGGGCTAGACACACTAATTGGTTAATAGAATATTTATTGATTGCTTTCTATGTCTAGCATGCTAAGTGCTACATAGAATAGCAGTTTTTAATCGTTCTTATTATGAATGATCACTTGTAAGATGTATTACAAGTTATTTATTAATAGTAATAAAGTGCCAAAGTTTGCAAATGCTTTATTTAAAAAAAGTAAATTGAGCATATTCAAGATCGCATGTATAATAACATTCCTCTCATTCCCACTCACTAGGTTTTGTTTTTTTCCTTTTAACTTTTATTGAAATATATTCACTGGCTTTTTATTATGCTTTCTTTAGTGCAGGAGAAATTAGTGGAAATATCGCTGTTGCGGCTGGAAATTGTGCCTAATCGCAGGTACACCCAAAGGGGTAGGTCATATATTGAGAGTTTTATTCTTCTGTGTATCATGGAGGCACTAAGGCGAACTGCTGCTACAGAGAGATTTTTAAGAAAGTGCTTTAAGAAATTTCAAATTGAAGAGCTGTAAAACAGACTGACTTTATAATAGGAGAGAAGGAGTGCTATCATTGTAGGTAGGAATAGTGGAAAGAGGCTCGTGTAGGAAGTGGGACTTGGGAGGACAGATGTAGGGAAAAAGGAAAGTACTGGAAGTGGGGACAGGTGTGGGAAGAAAGGAAAATACTCCAGGCGGAATGAGCAGCATGAGTAATTCATGGGGGCTTTGAGGAGAGGAACAGTCATGGTGGGGGTGGTAGGAACTAAGCTTAGGTAGTTGGGTCAGGTGATGAAGCCCTTGAAAGCCAGGCAGAGGAATTTGGAATTGGGTGGTAGGGAAGCTTTGCGCTTCTTGAGCAGTAACTCGAATGACAAGATGAAGATGGTTTTTCAGGAAGAGTCATAGCCAATACAGGATGAGTAATAGGTGCTAGTGAAGGAGAGTAAGCTGTGTGTCAAACTGACCAGATTCATTTCCTGTCAGCAGGGATTTGCTTCAAGCTGATTTCTTAATAGGTAAAAAATGTTTGTGGCAAACTATTTTCTTAGCCTCGGAAAAACTGCTATTGCAGTATACAGTGGAATTTCATTCTTAGTTCTGCAATGGAGCAGAAATGGATAAGGAAGGCAGTTCTTGGCAGGTATCCAGGGGTGTTTAGTATCTGAATGTATCAAAAGGTGTCACTTGTGAGGTGGTCTCGTGGTATGAACTCCTTAAAAAGGGCATAAAGCCCTTTGTCTGTTGGCAGGCAAATAGTTTCATTTTAGAACTGTGAAGTGTTGACACTCTGTCTCAGTGCTGCTCTGAACAGTCTGCTTGAAATCATCAAAACTTGGATTGATTCACCCGTTTCGACTATTTTTGAAACATATTGTAATGTCTAAGCCTATCAAATAAAAGAATGTTCCTAAAATACTTTGTGAAATGGTGTATGTAGTGGCAAACTACATGATTGCCATTAATCATATTTCCTAGGAAATTGCCATGTTTTAACCCTTAAACTTTATTAGTTAAGCACAATTATGGTCTGTATTTGTACAATTTTACCTTGACTGATATTCATGTACAAAGAAGAAATTTGAAAAGGATTTAAACATGCTTACACTTAATTTAGGTTTCTTTTGACTTAAAGTAGTAGTGTCATGTTTTTAGATCATAAGCCCTCATATTTAGCTTTTTTCTTTGCTTTTGATCTTGAACAATCAGAATAATTTGTGATGAAATTTGAATTTTCAAACACTCTTTTTGGTGAAAGTGGCCAGAATATCTTTTTTTTTTTTTTCTTTGCGGTACGCGGGCCTCTCACTGTTGTGGCCTCTCCCGTTGCGGAGCACAGGCTCCGGGCGCGCAGGCTCAGCGGCCATGGCTCACGGGCTCAGCCGCTCCGCGGCATGTGGGATCTTCCCGGACCAGGACACGAACCCGTGTCCCCTGCATCGGCAGGCGGACTCTCAACCACTACGCCACCAGGGAAGCCCCAGAATTTCTTTTTAAAGTATTAAAGTATTAATCTGCCTGCTAATGCAGGGAACATGGGTTCGAGCCCTGGTCTGGGAAGATGCCACATGCCGCGGAGCAACTAGGCCCGTGAGCCACAACTACTGAGCCTGCGTGTCTGGAGCCTGTGCTCCGCAACAAGCGAGGCCGCGATAGTGAGAGGCCCATGCACCGCGATGAAGAGTGGCCCCCGCTTGCCACAACTAGAGAAAGCCCTCGCACAGAAACGAAGACCCAACACAGCCAAAAATAAATAAATAAATAAATAAAATAAAACAAAGTATTAATTCTTTGAGCATACCACTCAATGCACTGTGCTTCTCTGGGGCTAATGTGTGATTCTAATTTTTGTTTTTTATTTTGTTTTTTATTTTTATTTATTTATTTATTTTTTGCGGTACGCGGGCCCTGCATCGGCAGGCAGACTCTCAACCACTGTACCACCAGGGAAGCCCTAATTTTTGTTTTTTAAACTTTGAGTTTTTAGTGATCCTTCCATTGCTACTTTAAGAGAAGATTTTTGTTACTTAACATAGATGACCAAGTAACTATGAGATAATCATTCACATCTGTCAGCTGACTTGTTGCACTTTTGACCTAGAGCAAGCACTCAAACTTTAAATAGCTCACCTTTGAACTTGCCACATTAAACATAGTTGAGTACTACTATTTTTAAGAGACTTTCTCAAGCAAAAGTGATTTAAGTTTTGATTCTTCTCAATAATGAACTCTGGGTATTTTATTAACTTGTGGAAGAGTTTTAAACAACTTGGCAGGGATTTAACCCTTATTTTACTTTGTATACACTTCATGATTAAGAAGTAAGCAAATAATACTTTAAACATGTGATACTTTGGTTTCCATTGTCAACAGAGTGATCAGTCACATGATTGAAGGGAACTCAAGGGGCCGAGGGAACTCACATTTATTGAGTATGTATTATTGGGAGAGGTACTTACATATTTTTATTTTCTCATGTAATTCTGAGAACATCAACTTCAAGGTATTAATACATTCATCTTACAGATAAGAAAACTGAGGTTTGACAAACTTTAACTCACCCAAGTTTGTTCAGCATGTAAGTGGCAGAACATGTTTCCTGTTGGTGGTCTCGTGGCTTCCAAGTCCATGTTCTTTCCATAATCTGACTTCCAAGAAGTCTGGTGGTCCACCCCTCTCTTTCCAGGCACTACTAACTTTATACCACTCGTAGGGGATAACGATTTACAGTTTTCCTGAGTATTTCCAAAGAAGGAACTTTATGGATGTAATTTGTGATGTACTGCAGTGTCTTACACCTCCTTAAGCTATAAAGAAGTTAAATTCATAATATTTTAAAGTTAAAAAGAATCATCGAGATTATTTAATCCAACTACTTTATTTTATAGATGAATTGAGGCCATTGGCTGCCCCAACCCTACCCTGCAAATACAAACAGAAACACTCAAAGTAATTAGACACTAGTATTCCCTTAATGATTACCTTGACTATATAGGTCCAATCTCAAATTAAGAAGTTCTCAAGGTTTAAGTTTTTTTTTTCTCACCTCTATTTAAAATCTTTCTTGTTCTTTCCTTAATAGAAGCAAAAGAGCCTTATAAAAATAGCTCTATTTCTCGAGTACCTTTTATGAGCTGGGTACTTTATACTGTGGTTTTTTTTTGTGTGTGTGTGTGGTACTAGGGCCTCTCACTGTTGTGGCCTCTCCCGTTGCGGAGCACAGGCTCCGGACGCGCAGGCTTAGCGGCCATGGCTCACGGGCCCAGCCGCTCCGCGGCATGTGGGATCTTCCCAGACCTGGGCACAAACCCGTGTCCCCTACATCGGCAGGCGGACTCTCAACCACTGCGCCGCCAGGGAAGCCCTATACTGTGTTTTGTAATGCACCTTGTCTTGCAGATGAGGAAGCTGAGAGTCAGAGAAGCTCACAGTAACTTGTTGAAAGTTACCTAGTACATAAATGGCAGAGGTAAGAGTCAAACCCTAAACTATCTGACACCAGGCTTGTACTCAATCCAGTATGCTAAGACTCTTTCTCACCCTTCCTTGTAAGAATCTCCTCTCATAATGTAATAGTTATTGTGAGGCTTAAATGAGTGAGATAATGTATGTGAAAGTACCTGAAAAAAAAAGATATTTGGTGAGAATTAGCTTTCTTCTTGAGCTTCTCAATCTTTTTTTCTCAGTCATTTTCTCAAAATAAACTCAGTTACTTTTTAAGCTTTTTCATAGAAAAATTTCCTCTCATTTATTGTCTCCTGTAGTAAGACCTTGTTAAAAAAAAATCTGATTGCTTGTTTTCATTTAATACTTTTTCTGTATCTGTTGAGATAATCATGCAGTTTTTATCCTTTCCTCTATAAGATGGTCTCTGGTCTACTCCATAAGTATCAACTTTTCTGATGGTGAACTGTCTATGCATTTCTTTCTTTCTTTTTTTCTTTTTCGGCCACATTGCCCAGCTTGCAGGATCTTAGTTCCCCGACCAGGGATCGAACCCTGGGCCCCGGCAGTCAAAGCGTCGAGTTCCCCCATCTATGCATTTCTAGGATAAACCCTATGTAGTAGTGATTTAGAAAAGAAAATACAATGCTAAATTCAACTTTAATATTCTAAAAAGATTTTGCTTCTTTGTTCATGAGAGGTCTTGATCTATAATTTTCTTATTTTGTTTCTTATTCTATTATCAAGGTTATTTTAGTTTCACAAAATAAGATTTCTAGTCTTTGAAACATTTTATATAAGAAAAGGATTGTCCTTGAAAGTTGGGCAAAACTTGCATCTAAAACTTTCTTGGGTCTGGTGTCCTTTAGAGGAAGAAATTTGATTACTCTTTCAGATTCCTTTTATTATCTAATTCAGGTTTTAAATTCATTTTGAGTCAACTTTGATAATCTGATACTTTTCTAAGAAATTATGCATTTCCTCTAACCTTTTTTGTTCAGTATTATCTATTTCTGCCTTTTTTTTTCTTATCACTCTTATGGGAGATTTATGTTTTATTAGTTTTTTCCCCAAAGATCTATTTCATTAAATTCTGTTCTTAGGTTCATTATTTATTTTGTTAAGTTTATTATTTGAATATCTTATTTTCAATATTTCTATCTTTATGTTTAGTATTTCTTGTTTTAAAATAAATATAATATTTTGGGCTCTCAATTTTGCTCTGATTACAAGTTTAGAAACAGCTGTATAGGTACTTTAATAGTTGTTCAGCCCTAAATACTTTGTAATTTTGGTGTGAATTCCTCTTACCCATGTACATTATTTAGTAGTACATTTAAAGATTCTTTTTACTACAGGCATATTTCAGAGATGTTGTGTGTTCAGTTCCAGATTACCATAATATTCGCAATAAAACAAGTCACATGAATTTTTTGGTTTCCCAGTGCATATAAAAGTTTTTTATACTACACTGTAACCTGTTAAGTGTGCAATAGCATGTGTCTAAAAAAATGATGTACACACCTTAATTTAAAAATATTTTATTGCTAAAGAATGCCAAAACAATTACAGTAATAACATCACAGATCACTATGACAAATATCATAACAATGAAATATTTTTAAATATTGTGAGAATTACCAAAATGTGACACAGAGACATGAAGTGAGCAAATGATGTTGGGAAAACGATGCCTGTAGTCTTGCTCAACACAGGGGCCACAAACCTTCTAATTTGTAAAAAACACAGTATCTGCTAAGTGCAGTGAAGTGAAGTGCAATAAAATGGGGTATGCTTATATCTTTTAATTGTTATATTTCTAATTTAATTGCTTTGTGCCCAGAAGTCTTGGTTGGTATGTGATCAATTCTTCGAAATTATTCTGTGACATAATAAGTGGTCAGTGTTGGTAAGTGTACCGTGTGTGCTTAAAAAGAAAGTGTATTCTCTTCTGCTTGGGTATAGGGTTCTCTTTTTATCAATTAGGTCAACATATAAGTATTATTGATCAGACTTTTATAGTCTTGCTATAAATCATAAACTGTTTATGATTGAGGTCTGTTGAAATCTATAATAATTGTAGATTTGTCAGTTTTCCTCATAATTGTCAGTTTTAACTTTATATATTTCAAAGCAATATTATAAGTGGTTACAGCTTATGATTCTCTTGGATCCTAAATTCTGTTAATTATTTTGTTATTATCTTTTTTTAGGATGATTGTTGACTTTTTAGGATGCTGTTTAGCCTACTGTTGACTTTTATCTCCAGATTTTGTTCTTTTTTTTTTTTTTAAACCACATCCTAGTTTTTGTCAGTTTTCCTCATAAGTAAAAATATTCTCTCATTGTGTGTCTATTCCACTTCACTTTGTGTTTAGGTATTTACACCTCTAGCTCATTCATTACATTCTGCTGTAGAACAGTGATTATCAACTTTTTTCAGCATAAGGACCTTCAAATAATAATGATGAGACTCTTTATTATTAGTTGATTAAGAATGTATAAGAATAAAAGTCACAATGAATTTGTAATGTTTTAAAATAGATTTTTATTTTATTCATCATGACAGCATCAACATACATTTGAAAACTACTAGTATCTGTAAGACGCACTTGCTTATATGTTTATCTGTTTCTGCTGTAACCACAGCATGAGTTGGAGGAAGGACCAGAGGAGGTGATAGACCTGTAGGTAGCAGAGTTCTTGATCGAACCTTGCAGGATCAGAATCTCTTCTCCCTTCACAGATGCTAGATTTGAACAAGGGGTGAAAGAAGGTGGGGAGAAAGACTAGGACTAGTCATTCAGGCTTTAAAGGATTCAAAGGTTGTGACTCATAAGCTGCCAGCAAGACTTGAGGAGGATGTAGCTTGGGCAGCAGTGACACTTCGAACCTTCCCATCCCCGACATGCTGCTTCCCTTTCAGTTGTCTCTGGGCTCTGGCAGAATCCTGTTTTGTTTGAAGGGAAGTTGAAACTGGCTACATACCCTCCTAATCTCATCTGAAATAAAAGAATTTAGTGAGCCTTTGATGTTTATGTGTGTTTTAGCTTTGTTATCTCAATGTACATGTTCTAGCAAAAAGAGTGTGATGTTGCTCTTAAAGGGTTTTGAATGTTTTCAGTATGACTCATTGTGGTTTTTAATTTTAGTTTTGGGTGTACACATGCAGTGTCCGGTACTGTCACTGAGTTAGGTCAGGGAAAGGAATAATTTGTGGATGAGGCCTGTAGGATCTTTAAATCTAGGAGCACAGGGTTGGAACAGCATGTTATAGTGTTACCACACAGTATACACAAGGGTGAGTTGGTGCTGGGCACTTGCTACTTGAACTAGATTAAAGTTTGTCATTGTACTCAGTGTTCCTAACTCCCTCCTAAAAACTGTAACTGCTTGTAGCCTTCACTCAGGTTTCTGAATGACTAATGGCCAAGACTCCTTGACCTTTCTCAAAATGGCAGTGCCAGGAGCAAAGCGTATTGGCTGGTACTGGGAAGCCACGGAATGACTCTGCTTTTTGCTATTTTAAAGTAAAATTAGTGCCAAATGGCTAGTATATAAAAGAATACTTTATTTTCACACATCTCCCTGAGTCTTTTGAAATCTTTACATATATTATTATCAGTTTTAAAATCATATGTATATGCACAAAAAGATACGAGGATGGAATGAGTTGATTATAGAGGACATACTTCCTATTTGAATGATACTAGAAAGACTGCATTATCAGTTTTGCTAATACCTGGAATTTCATTAGAGCTTATTCTTCAGGTTAACAGTTTAAATGCTTGAATACATAGCGAAGGGAGAATCTTTGAGTCATCAGCAGTTATTTTTACTGATCTGCGGTTAGGTTCTAAATGTGGGAAAGCAGAGTGTTTGAGGGCCTGCCCCTTACCTCCAACCCCTGGCCTCTCACCCAGGCCTTATATTTATGAAGGGCCTGGACTTCAATATTTTCTTCAAATCGTATATGTAGTCATAGAGGAAGAGAGGGATTCTTAAAAGAAGATGTTTATCACGCAATTAAAATTATTCAATGTAAAGACTTAAAATATACCACCATGTTTATGACCCTGTTTTGGCATTTCTTCGTTTTTAAATATGATGGGCTTCTCAAACTTGAGATAATTATTCCAGGGCCAGCCTGGTTGGAAATGGACATGCTGGGTGCCATGGCCACAGTGGCGGAAAGCCTCACCCACCAGCTGACTGTGTTCTTTCTTCCTGCCACCTGTTTCCTTCTTATCTACCAAGTGTTGTCTGTGCTTTTTGTGATTGGATATGCTTGTGGTCTGACCAGCTCTCTCTCTTGAAAGGACAGGTCCCAAGATGTAAACACCTGCTTCCTTGGATGTGCTCCAGGGTAATCTGACTTCCATGATGTCAGATTTTCAGGTGTTCTGCTCCATAGCACTGCAGTCTTTAGTAAGCAGAATGCATTTTTTGTGATAGTGTTTATAATCTAAATGGCTATACTGCCTAAGGTCAGGTTTTATTAAAACAGTGAATTTGGTTTGGGGTAGTTTCCACCCCGCCCTCCAACATGTTTTTTGGGGGTGGGGTGAAAGTTTAACTTGTTGAATGTTTTAGAGAGCTTTTTGATTTAAAGTTATACAGCAGTATATGTCTAAATAGGCCCATCAGACTCTCTCCTTTAAGGAGGCATACCTTGTTTCATTGCACTTAACTTTATTGTGCTTTGCAGATACTGCATTTTTCACAAATTGAAGGTTTGTAGGAACCCTACACTGTTAGGTGATGGTTAGCATTTTTTAGCAATAAAGTATTTTAAAATTAAGGTATATGCATTGTTTTTCTTAGGCGTAATGCTATTGTATGCTTAATAGACTACAGTGGAGTGTAAACATAACTTTTATATATTTACAGTAGAGTGTAAACATAACTTTTATATGCATAACATTTATAGACTACAGTGGAGTGTAGACATAACTTTTATATGTGTTTATATGCACACAAAACATTTGTGTGTCTCATTTTATTGTGATACTTGCTTTATTTCTGTGGGCTGGAACCAAACCCTCAGTATCTCCAAGGTCTGCCTGTATTATTTTGTCCAAAGCTGTCTCTCTCCCTTCCTCATCTAAATCAGTGAGCTGGGCTATGATAACTGATTTTTTTTTTTGTGTGTGTGGTATGCGGGCCTCTCACTGTTGTGGCTTCTCCCGTTGCGGAGCACAGGCTCCGGACGCGCCGGCCCAGCGGCCATGGCTCACGGGCCCAGCCGCTCCATGGCACGTGGGATCTTCCCAGACCAGGGCACGAACCCGTGCCCCCAGGCGGACTCTCAACCACTGCGCCACCAGGGAAGCCCAGGGAAGCCCATGATAACTGATTTTGACAGAAGCCGATTGAGATTGTTTGGCTTCAGGGTGAGGAAGTTACCTGTCCTTTGTGATAGTGAACTGCCCTCCCTAGTCAAACCAGGTCTATTGCAAATGCATGTTATTGTTCACAGAAAGGACTCTCGACTGTGTGTGTGCATGCGTGTGTTCGTGAGTGTGTGTGTGTGTGTGATGTGTGCGTGTGTGTGTGTGTGTGTGTGTGTGTGTGTGTCTGTCTGTCTGAGAGAGAGAGAGAGAGAGAGAGAGAGAGAGAGAGAGAGAGGAGAGGAGAGAGGTGGGGGGAGTGGAGAGAATGTTATTCCATTGGAAAAACAACTCAGAGATGCTGTGAGGAGAATCATCATTATAAGTAGTACTGAACTTCTTGAGGGCAGAAGCAGTGTCGTCTTCACCTTCTCTATCACAACTGTCCTAATCTCTTAGGTAAAAATGACTACTTCCACTTTTGTGTCCCCTCGGCATGTGCTGGGCATACTTTTAAATACTAATTTGTATTTGTTTATATGTATGTCTTGTCCTACCAAGGTGGTAACCCCTTAAAAGTAGGGACTTAAAAAAAGTCTAGGGAGTTCCCTGGTGGTCCAGTGGTTAGGACTCGGCACTTTCACTGCTGTGGGCCTGGGTTCAATCCCTGGTCGGGGAACTAAGATCCCGCAAGCCGCACAGTGTGCCCACCCCCACCCCCCACAAATCTAGTTCTAGGACTTGTGTAGCATGTAGTAGGTCTTCAGTATGTTAAATGAACAAATATATGAAAGAATTAAACTAAAGGAATTTAAGATTCTCACTTCTGGATGCAGTCTAGAAGAACCTTTAAAAATGTCTTGTGGCAGTGAATCTTTATAATCTCTAGATCTATATTCCTTTTATTTTTCTTAAATAAAAAATTCAGCATAAGTTAAAGCGTCTTGATTAGTGATAATTGAAATCACATGGAACTGAGTAGTTTGGAACCTTTCCATTTCTTAAATTGTGTGGGTTTATATCATGTAGTAATTCTGTGAAGAATGGATTAGAGGGTTATGAGTGGGTCCTGTGAGGCTGTCATTGGTCCATTGATCTAAAGCATAAGAGCTTCCTATTAATTTAGGTTGAAGACTCAGAGGCAGAGAGAAGCCTTAAAATGTGCTAGCTGATTGATTTAAAGTAGCTAAATCAATATTATTAGTATATAGTCAAGATTTATAATTACTTAGGAAATGGACCTTATCCCTACTGTCATCCTCTAAAATGCTTTTTAAAAATTCAGATTTGTATTAAAAAGTAGAAGATCACTTTAAGAAGCCAGGCAGCTTGAATGTTTAAATAAAATCTCATTTTCCACAGACAAGACAGACTCTTTCCTGTTTCTGCCTACTGGTTAGTCATGGTGGGATTTGTTTGGCTTTATGAATGCCATTAAATTTTAATGTACAGATTGGATGTCTCATTGTAGGTAAAAGGAAAGGGTGTAGTGTCTGTTTTGGCCCTATCATTTTACCACACAAGGGAACCATTAGTGGAGCATCAAATTGATTCCTGTAAAGCTTTTCCATTTCATCTTTTTTTTTTTCTTGTTTCCTTTCTCCATGATGGTTATTCCTTTCATTTATTTTTTGCTTTTTCCAAATTTGAAACACTTGTGCAGTAACTGTATCCTTTCAAATAGGTGTAGTGTGTTGCACTCTGTGGTGCTTATGTTTGTTTGCTATAATTTCATCAAGGTTCATGTTACCTGGAAATAAAATTAAGTTTGTGACCTTTTAAAGTTAATGATTTCTATGGCCAGATGGTTTCATGATCTCCTGTACTTGGTGAAAATCCATTCATTCATTCAATAAATGTTTATTGAGCATTTATTATGTGTCAGGGATTCTACTCTGTGAATATAGGATATACAGGGTCCTTGACCTTGCTAAACTTACACTCTTGTGGGAGATAGCGAAAACAAAACTGGGAGGGTTTATGTCTCATGGGAGCACATAAGAAAGGTACTTATAGATTTATAGGATGGTTTCATGAAGGAACAGTCATTTAAAAATGGCACCTAAAAGAATAAGTAGGGGTTAGTCAAGCAAAAGAGGGGAGAGAGAGAGACAGAGAGAGAGAGAGAGAGAGAGAGAGGGGTTTCAGCTAGAGGGAATGGCTGTAAAAAAATACCTTGAAGCAGGAGGCCAGTGCTCTTCAACTAGTGGTCTTCAATAAGTGGCTGACATCCCTAAAAGACTTTCGAAACACTTGAATATTTTTGAATACCTTAATATTTTAAAGTTTTCATTTAAATATTTTTAAATCATAAGTTTAGTTGCAAAGCATGTGTTTTCTGCCCTGTTGTATGTTATATACACATCTTAAATATGTTTCCCTGTAAATTTAGCTCATTTAATTTGTGGAAAACATCTGCCACAGTCATTGGCAAAACCAGTTCTCATTGTCTAACTAGTCAGCCGAATCAGATTTACTTTTTATTAACTTTATGTTTTAAAAAAGTTCTTGCTTTAGTCAGTCAGTTATCTTTTAAAGATTTAAATAATAAGAAAAAATGTGTTATATATTGATGCACATATTTACCATTTTGTGCTCTTCATTTGTTTCTGTAAATCCAAACTTCTATCTGGTATAATTTTCTTTCTTCCTGAATGACTTCCTTTAACCTTCCTTATAGCTCAGATCTGCTGGGTGATGAATTCTCTTAACCTTTACATAGCTGAAAAGTCTTTATTTTGCCTTAATTTTTGAAATATTTTCTTCGGGTCTACTCAAAGTTCTTCAGTACTTTGCTCTACTGTTCTCTGGGTTGCATTGTTTCCAGTGAGAAGTCTGTTGTTACTCTTATCTTTGTTCCTCTGTAATATAAAGTGTCTCATTTTTCTCTGGCTGCTTTTATATTTTCTCTTTATTATTGGTTTTAAGCAACTTCATTATGATGTACCTTGTTGTAATTCCCTTGATATTTTTTGTGCTTGGGTTTTATTGAGCTTTTTGGACTTGGGGCTTTATAGTTTTAATTAAGTTTATAAAAATTGTGGCCATTATTTCTTCAAATATTTTTTTCTGTCCCCTTTTCTGTCCTTTGGGGACTTCAATTGCACACATATTAGGCTGCTTGGAGCTGTGCCACAGCTCACTGATGCTCTGTTCATTTTCTTTTAAGTTTTGTTTTCCCCCATTTTAGGTAATTTTCATTGTTAGCACTTCAGTTTCAATAATCTTTTTCATGCAGTATCTCATCTGCTAGTAATCTATCCAGTGTATTTTTGTATCTCTAGTTGTTCTATTTCTGTATTTTTTATATCTTTCATTTATCTATTCAGTCTTTCCTTTAGCTTTTGAACATATAGAATACTGTTTTAGGAACTATTTTAATGTTCTTGTCTACTAATTCTGTCCTCTGTGTCATTTCTGGGTTGGTTTTGAATGATTGTTTTTTCCTCTTTGTTATGGGTGGTATTTTTATGCCTTTTTGTATGCCTGGTAAATTTCAGTTGGATGCCAGTGTCATATTACTCTTGTAACAAACACAATACAAATGTTTTATCTTACAATTATGGAGGTCTGAAGCCCAGGATGAGTTAGCAGAGTTGTGTTCCTTCTGGAGATTCTAGGAATGGATCCACTTCTTTGCCTTTTCCAGCCACTAGAAGCTGTCCGATTCCTTGGCTTATAGCCCGCATCACTCCAACCTCTGCTTCTGTTACATCTCTTTCTGGTTCTGTTGTCAAATTATAGTGAGGTAATACCTTCAATGTGCTGATAAAATAACTGTCAACCAGTATTCTGTACTACTGAAGTAATCTTTGAAGGATGAGGACAAAGCAGGCATTTTCAAACAAACCAAAATGGATACATTTTGTCACCAGCAGACTCTTACTAGAGGAAATGTTAAAGAATGCCCTTCAGACAACAGCCAGATGATTCCAGGTATAAGGCCTGAGATACAAGAGGGAATGATTAGCCAACATATTGGACAGTTTGTTGGTAAATATAAACAAACTTTGACTTATACAATAATGTAATGCCTAACAAGATTTAAAAGTTGAAAATAAAAGATACAGGGCTTCCCTGGTGGCACAGTGGTTGGGAGTCCATCTGCCGATGTAGGGGACGTGGGTTCGTGCCCTGGTCCAGGAAGATCCCACATGCTGCAAAGCGGCTGGTCCCGTGAGCCATGGCCGCCGAGCCTGCGCGTCCGGAGCCTGTGCTCCGCAACGGGAGAGGCCACAACAGTGAGAGGCCCGCGTACCGGAAAAAAAAAAAAAAGATACAGCATTTTGTACCTGAAAACAATAACATAAACATGAAACAAAACTTGAAAACAATAGCATAAAGGTTAGGAAAGGGGTGATTGGGAATTAAGTATGTTAAGATCATTCTGTTCTTTGGGAAGGAAGTAAAATTATTGACTAATTTTATTTATTTATTTTTAAAGTTAATTAATTTATTTTTGGCTGCGTTGGGTCTTTGTTGCTGTGCATGGGCTTTCTCTACTTGCGGCAAGGGGACACTACTCTTCGTTGCGGTGTGTGGGCTTCTCATTGTGGTGGCTTCTCTTGTTGTGGAACACAGGCTCTAGGCATGTGGGATTCAGTAGTTGTGGCACACCAGCTCTAGAGCGTAGGCTCAGTAGTCATGGTGCATGGGCTTAGTTGCTCCACGGCATGTGGGATCTTCCCAGACCAGGGCTCAAACCTGTGTCCCCTGCATTGGCAGGCAGGGTCTTAACCACTGTGCCACCAGCGAAGTCCTTATTGACTCATTTTAGATTGTTACCATGCGAAAGTATGCATGCTAAACTATTTACTGAGCCACAAAAGTAATAAAACAAAGTATATGACCTATAAAATAGTAAAGGGAATAAGAAAAATATAGAAAAAGACTCTCAATCCGCCCCCCCAAATATATCAATAATAATAAATTTAAATGAGCTAAGTTATTAAGTTAAAAGTTGCTAACCTGGATTAAAACTGTGTACTTATATGTATTTATGTAGTTATAAAGACACATCTAAAATATAAAGATACTGAGAATTAGAAAGTTATATACCAGTCAAATAAAATAGTCAAAGAAAGCTGGTTTACAATATTAGCAACAAACATTACTGGAGATATAGAGAGGTATCACATAATGCTAAATAGGTTCAGATTACAAGAAAGATATAATAATTGTAAATTTATATGTACCTAATAAGTTAGCCTCAATATATAAAAAACAAAAACAGAGCTGCAAGGGGGTATGGACAAATCTGTTGTTATGGTGCGAGATTTTATCACTCAGTAATTGATAAAACAGACCAAAAAAATCAGCAAGGATATAGAAGATTTCAACAGCACAATTAACAAGCTTGAGCTGATGGAATATGTGAAATATTTCACCTAAAAATTAGAGCAAACTCATTCTTTTCAAGCACACAAAATTATACCCTTTAAAATTACTAATTGTATATTATATAACTTTCACCTCAAACTATATTGAAATCAATTTTGGTCTATCATATTGGTAAAGATACATTAAGTCTGATTATACATTGAGTTGTTGAATCTGTGAGGAAACAGATCCACTGTGTCATCCACTGTGGTGGGAGTGTAAATTGATAACTTCTGTGGATGGCAATATGGCAACGTTTGTCAAAATTATTAATGTCCATACCTATGACTCAGCAGTTCCATTTCTAGATAGTATCCTACAGATATACACAAAAATGATATTTATTGGGCTTCCCTGGTGGCACAGTGGTTGGGAGTCCGCCTGCCGATGCAGGGGACATGGGTTCGTGCCCTGGTCTGGGAAGATCCCACATGCTGTGGAGTGGCTAGGCCCGTGAGCCACGGCCGCTGAGCCTGCGCGTCCGGAGCCTGTGCTCCGCAACGGGAGAGGCCACAACAGAGAGAGGCCCGCGTACCGCA
>NW_006795130.1:2484775-2513285 GCF_000442215.2 Lipotes vexillifer | reverse complement strand
GAAAAAAAAAAAAAAAAAAAAAAAAAGGTATTTGTTGGGAATTCCCTGGTGGTCCAGTGGTTAGGACTTGGGGCTTTCACTGCTGGGGCCCAGGTTCAATCCCTGGTCGGGAAACTAAGATCCCACAAACTATGCAGCACGGCCAAAAAAAAATGTTTATTCTAGGTGATTCATTACAGCAGGCTAATAAATTAGGGACTAGTTATGTAGCTGTATAAAACAATGAGGAGGCTCCTTGGGTACTTCTACTAGAACATCTCCAAGTTAAATTAAGTGAAAAAATCAGAATGCAGAGAGTATGCATAGTATGATCCTATTTGTGTAAAAATGGTGGAACCCTATGTTTTTGTTTCTTTGTGCATAAAGTGTCTTTATTTTGAAGAATACAGAGGAAACACATAACATTGGCTGCAAGTAGATGGAATTTGAATGCCTAGGAGATAGTGGAGGGAAGAAAAATTTTCACTGTATGCCTTAGGGTTTTATGTATGTGTATATGATTTTGTCATATGTATGGGTATATATATATATATATATATATATGTTATATAATTTCAAATTTAATTTTAATTTTAATTTAAAAGGAACAGAAAATAACCAGTCATCTAAGGCTGATCAAAAGCCACGCCAGTGAGGTCTTGCTCTTCGCTGATATTTATTATGTGCTGCCTTATGGCTCTGAAGTTTGTGAATTACCAAAGTATGCTTCTTGAGAGTTAGAATAGTGTTTTTGCATCTTTATATACATACCTATAGTGTCCATAGCCCAGTGCTTTTTATGTAGTTGAAATTGATATGTTGGTTTAATTCTATTTTTTAACAAGACTGTGTGTGTTATACTTGTTGAGTTTTTATATTATTTCATTTGATATAACTCGCTGTGAAGTGGGCTTTTATCTGCATGGGACATTTTCTGTGTTTTCAAGTAAGAATGTGTAATTTTGGCTAAATATTTTAACTTAAAGTAATTTGTTGCATGTAAGTTACTCAGTGATAACATAATGGATTTACTGAATATGAGGAAATGATCTGTTAAGTCCTTTTCAACTCTGTACAGAAGAATAATTGAATGAATAAATACATTTTAGTAGTACAGCAGGGTCAAGGAGAATACTTGCTTTATGCATTTCGGGTTCCTTTATTAAATGACCTGCCCCCCGACCGCAAAAAAAAGACACCTTTGGCTGATTGAGTCATCTGTGTTATTAAACTATATTATATTAAACTATTACTAACTGATTCAGTTATTAATGCCAGTGACATTTTAATTAACAGCATAGTTTTATAGGGTTGTTTTCAAACTGTCCAGTTTGTCAAACAAATCCATTTGGCTAGATGAAAGAAAAAATTTATGCATTACCTCATACTTTTGCTTTGTGTTTCCTCCTATTTCTTTGGTTTGTCTGATTATTAAATTTCACTTAACACAGTGCTTTGGTATTTTATTTCCAATGTTGAATCTGAAACTGTTGTCAGGGATATCAGTTCTTTGTGTAAGTGTCTTTTTTTTTTTTTGCGTTATGTGGGCTTCTCACTGCTGTGGCCTCTCCTGCTGCGGAGCACAGGCTCCGGACGCGCAGGCCCAGCGGCCACGGCTCACGGGCCCAGCCACTCCACGGCATGTGGGATCCTCCCGGACCGGGGCACGAACCCGCGTCCCCTGCACTGGCAGGCAGACTCCCAACCACTGCGCCACCAGGGAAACCCTGTGTGGCAAGCCCTGTGTGGCAAGCCCTGTGTAAGTGTCTTTTAATGCCAGTGTATGTAGGGTGAACAGGAAGGAAACAAAGGAGTTACAGAGATATAGCAACCTAAAGTAAAGGGTCCAAAACTTTTTCTCATTATTTTTTGTTGCCAGGAAATAATGAAGAACAAGGGCTTAGTGCAGTGAATGAAAGAATGTGCTGCCCTTAATTGTAAATTTTAAAAGCTGGAAACTTAGGTTCTATTATAAATTGGTCTTGGCTATTTTCCATATAGGAAAAAAATGTGAATTTATGGCCATTTACATTCTTTGCATTTGCATGTGATATTCTTCTGCTTGGTTCTGCCAGTGAGTTAACTCCATGTTCCTCTCCACAGGGTGGAGAATGCTTGCACCAAGCTTGTCCAGGCAGCCCAGATGCTTCAGTCAGACCCTTACTCAGTGCCTGCTCGAGATTATCTAATTGATGGATCAAGGGGCATCCTCTCCGGCACATCAGACCTGCTCCTCACCTTCGACGAGGCTGAGGTAGACAACCTGAGGCCCATGCAGACCTCTTCCAGACAAAAAGCCCAGCCTTAAAAGATAATAATGGAGGATTGAGGATTGTTTAGGATGACAAAATGTTGACTAGCTACACATCTGAATTATTGTGTTTTCTACTTATCGTTTACTCAATCGACTGAATACTATGAAATATATTTTCAGGTTCGTAAAATTATTAGAGTTTGCAAAGGAATTTTGGAATATCTTACAGTGGCAGAGGTGGTGGAAACTATGGAAGATTTGGTCACTTACACAAAGAATCTTGGACCAGGTTAGTCATATCCTACTTTTATAACAGAATTTTTTATGGATTGTCCATGTTTGATCAAGAGGAAAGGGGTACTCCTCCCTACTTTTTTTGTGGGAGATAGGTAATGATGCATTGAACTTTTAGTTGTCTCTACTCTGTTGATGGAGCTGACTCTGTGCTTCTACTGAAGAGATATCATTGTCTCTGAAAGCTGAATCTGCTTTCTACAGATCCTGGCCCTGTCTAATAAACTAAACTAGACATTGCAAACGTTGCTGGAGAATGTAGGAAATAATTTCCTATTACTGCAGTGCTTAAGGCCACCCTGAATCCTGACCTCTTCATTCCACATTATACAGCATTCCTTCACTGTCTGCCAGCTGGCCTGTAGCGCTCTGTGACCTCTTAGCTTGCTAATTAGCCTGCCTACTATTATGGATTCATGCCGTTGCCCAAGGCTGCATAATATAATCAGACCTAGAAGGAGAGAAGAACTTCTGTGGCTAAATCTCTGATTGTGTAGTCATCTGAGAATTCAGTATTCAAAATACATGAACAGATACCAGCTTTTGGTGTTATAGGCATATAACATGAACTTGAGGCTCCTTAAAGTATGAATGAGACCAATGACAAGACATATCAGATGTTTAATTTGTTAATATTAAGAATCACATATTATCTTATAAAATTCTTTTGTCTTACATAAAATGTATTTCCTTGAGGTTTCAGTGCAGTCATCCTGTAAACTTAAGGCAGTTTAGAATTTCTCTGAGCTGTCATTGAAAATCGCTGGGAAATGGCTTTAGAGCAGTACCCTTTAAACTTTCTCCTAGCACTGTGAAGAAATTTTATTTCTTCAAATGAAATCTTATGCAGATGAATTGGGAGATTGGGATTGACATATATATACTACTATGTATAAAGTAGATAACTAATGAGAACCTACTGTATAGCACAGGGAACTCGGTGCTCTCTGGTGACCTAAATGGGAAGAAAATCCAAAAAAGAGGGGATATATGCAGAAACTGACACAGCATTGTAAAGCAACTATACTCCAATTAAAAAATAAAATAGACAAGCAACAAGGATATATTGTATAGCAGGGAATTACAGCCATTACCTCGTAATAACTTTTAATGGAATATAATCTGTAAAATACTGAATCACTATGCTGTATACCTGAAACTAATATTGTAAATGAGCTATACTTCAATAAAAAAATCTAATGAAATAATGAAAAAAAAATCTTTGCAGAATCCCAACATATAAAAGACAGAAATGGAGCTACTCTGGATGAAGCAGAGGCAGCCCCACCCTTTCCATCTCCCTTTGGGTGCCCCTTGACGATCTGTGAACCTGCTTAAGAAATTCTAAGAGCAGTTTGAAAACGAAAGTGTTAGAGAATCACATAGTACCCTTGAATAATTACCAAAGTAAACAAAAAGTGCTAGCATGCTAACTCCAAAACACCAGATGCTTTCAAATGCTGTCATCACCATAATAATAATTATTATTATTTTAAAAATTTATTGTATTTATTTATTTTTGGCTGCATTGCTGTGCGTGGGCTTTTAGTTGTGGCGAGCAGGGCTACTCTTCGTTGCGGTGGGCGGGCTTCTCACTGCAGTGGTTTCTTTTGTTGCGGAGCTCGGGCTCTAGGCGTGCGGGCTTCAGTAGTTGTGGCACATGAACTCCAGAGCGCAGTCTCAGTAGTTGTGGCACACGGGCTTAGTTGCTTGTGGCATGTGGGATCTTCCCAGACCAGGGATCGAGCCCGTGTCCCCTGCATTGGCAGGCAGATTCTTAACCACTGTGCCACCAGGGAAGCCCCCATAATTATTTTTATTTGTTTCTAATTATAATAGTGATACATCCTTATTTTGGATAAGTTGGAAAGTACAGAAAAATTTAAAGATGAAAACAAAACACGTTATTGTAATTCTTAAGATTTCTTTCAGCCGCTAATTTCTTAGCCCAGGCACACCTTGCTTCACTTTCTTGTGCTTCACACATAACTGCGTTCTTACAAATTGAAGGTTTGTGGCAACCCTGTCTCAAGCAAGTCTATTGGTGCCATTTTTCCAACAGCATTTGTTCACTTCATGTCTCTGTGTCACATTTTGGTAATTCTCACAATATTTCAAAATTTTTTCATTATTATTATATTGTTATGGTGATCTGTGATCACTGATCTTTGATGTTACTACTGAAAAGATTATGATTCATTGAAGGCTTAGATGATAGTTGGCATTTTTTAGCATAAAGTATTTTTAAATTAAGGTATGTACATTGTTTTTTTAGACATAGTGCTATTGCATACTTAATAGACTACAGTATAGTGTAGACATAACTTTTATATGCACTGGGAAACCAAAACATGCCTGTGACTCGTTTTATTATGATATTCACTTTATTGCAGTGGTCTGGAACTGAATCCGCAGTACCTTTGAGGTGTGCCTGTACTAGGCTCACGTGAGATTCATATACACATAGGTTCAGTGGCCAGGTACATGGCATGAAAGCTGGTATGGTAGCCAGGCAAAGTATTTTTCCCCCCCACTTGTGAATTGTTTTTCAAATATATATTTACTAATTGCAACATTTAAAAAATATTTGTGAATGTATTTATGTCAAATGTGTGAAAATTATGTCACGTTTAGGATTTATATTTAATAAATTGCTTTTAAAGAGAAGAATAAACTTGCATTAATTTAGAACTGTCCTGAAAAATTTTATGTCATAAATGCTAGTGTTCAGTGATAGTATCTGTTGTTTAAATAAGTGGACAGTCAGTTTGGACTTTCACAGTAATTCATAATGGATTTAGGCTCAGAAAGCCAGACTCTGGATTGTTTCACGGCTCACTCTGCACAATTTATTCCCTGTGCCCCAGGAATGACTAAGATGGCCAAGATGATTGATGAGAGGCAGCAGGAACTGACTCACCAGGAGCACCGAGTGATGTTGGTGAACTCAATGAACACCGTGAAAGAGTTGCTGCCAGTTCTCATTTCAGGTATTTTCTGTCTGTACTTTATCTTACAGAAAAAAAACATGTTAACATGTTCTAAACTCTGGTGTTTATTTTCTTTTGCTGTTTAGTTGCATGTCTTTCAGCCTGAGTAAAAATGCAGCTGATTAGCTAAGAACCAGTATTTATCTTCTCTAATGCTCTCCTTCTCTTGCTCTTTGTTTGAAACTGCTCTCCTGTTGCCTCATACTGTTCTCTTCAAGTTCTAACAGGCCCTTTTCTCCTCTAGAAATACTAGTTTTGGATGTATGGATTTTGACACCTTTATTTGTACTCAGAAAAAACAATTAGGAGCTGGAATGGATATTATAGAGCACTGTATAGTAAGGAAGTGAACCCACAGCTCTTTCCTAGAAGATATTTAACTCTTCTCTACGTTGAAGAGCAGGTGGTGTACACCAACTAGGACCACGTTCCCATTGGGCAGAGCCCAGAAATGCAAACATGGTGGCTGCTCTCTCAACTAGCAAAAGGGAGTTGCACTTATTGAGTGTCCAGTATGTACCAGACATCTCATGGTTTATGTAAATTATCTTTGCCAAGTTGTGGGTTAGTTGGTTTAAGTCTCAGAGGGCAGCTTTATTTTCAAAATTTTACAAGGCATGTCACTGTAATCGCCAGCTACTGCCTTCCTGCTTTGTAATTCCAAGTAGTAGCTAAAATAGGAGATATGAGTGTAAGAGTTCAGAAAGCCCTTACATGAACTAGAAAACAAAAATTTGTAAATAGTGCCTTATAATCTTCTCAAAAATATGTTTTTGAGACTAACTGTTCCATATGGCAGAAAGGTTGTTGGGAAGAATCTTTCTTTTAATCTGGATAACTCAATAAAGTGTTGATTAATCTTTGTTTTTATAATTTTAGTTAGTTTATAAGAAGATATTCTCTAGTGTTATTATTTAGTGTTATTATCTAGTGTCCGTTATTATTTTCTTCTTCACTTTTAGGGGTTAGATAGTCCCTGCTATATATTAAGATAAATCATGGAAGATAAACTCAACACTTTGGGATCTTCCACTAGGATTGGGTCAGGCAGCATTCTTTGGTTACAGTTTTACTGACTGTTTTTATCTTGTCACATTAGGTTTGTGTTTGATGGGGCCAGTGTTAGGGCTGGGATGATAATTGATTTAGAAGGATGGTGGATATTTTGTGACTGTGGATCTTCAGTATATGCATGTTAAATTAGTTTTCTGATCATGATGTGGTGATGTTTTGTACCTTGAGCTTTCTTAACAGTGAAGGTTGCTGATACTGGAACTTTAATGGCAGACTTGCAGTGTTTGTTTTCATATTCTTTTTTAAGACCTTAGAAGCCCCAGACATGTTCACAGTGTGGAACATCTGGTGTGAATATTGTAATACAGCAAGATTAAATTCCAGGCTTTGTTTCTGATCTTTTGTTTATTTTTACAGCTATGAAGATTTTTGTAACAACTAAAAACTCAAAAAACCAAGGAATTGAAGAAGCTTTGAAAAATCGTAATTTTACTGTAGAAAAGATGAGCGCTGAAATTAATGAGATCATTCGTGTATTACAACTCACTTCTTGGGACGAAGATGCCTGGGCCAGCAAGGTAAGTGTTATTGGGGGAGCAATAAGCAAAATCCCCAATTTTCCCTTCCTGGGGATGTGATTGTCTCACATTTTTTCTTGTAACTGTGTGTAGCATAAGACTACTTAGATATTATGAAAGTATTTTCTTCTTTACTTTTGTAAAATAAAGGGTTATGGGTTACTTCCTGTTTTTGCACTTTTCCTTTGCTCTGAGGTAGAACAAACAAATAGGTATGCAGGGTGAATGTTGGTTGAAAGCTAAGATGTAGCTTTTCCTTCAAGCTGGAGTCTCATGGATTGGGCTGGTGGAGGAATTCTGGTGTGGTGTATACTCCCCTGGGTGGGAGCCCTGCCTTTCATGTGGGTGGTTGTTGCTAGGTGACTAAGTAAGATACAGAATATGCCTGTGATTGAATTTTATGGAAAACTTTTCTTAACCAATTTTTGACCCAGAGAAATCTACAAAGGAAACGCTTGACATTTCTAGGTGTGTCCCTTCATCATTCTGTTTTCCCTAAAGAGGGCTTAACTGAAATATTAGTTTTCACGTTTGTCAGTTAGTTTGAGGGGTCCCTTTACCCTTGGTCTAGAATTTCCTCTTGAATTCCAGAAGGGTTGGTGGATTCTGCCTAGAGCCCAGCAGCGGTGGTTTGAGGTGCTGCTGCTGTGGTCTGCTTCTTGTCTAGTGATTGGGAACAGAGACACTTGGGTTTACACTTCCCTTGTAGGAGCCCAAGATGCAGGCAGTGGGGGGAACACATTGTCTCCAGGATCCAGCTTCCCCCACTGTGTGCACCCAAATGCTATCTCCAGGGCCACCCAGCAGGCTGGTGGCAGACTACAGAGGGGATATTGTAGTATGATTTCCACTGGGTGCCCAGTAGGGCTCTGTTTGTCCTCCAGGACACCTATAAGGTAAGGTCGAAGCTGGGGCTAAAATCAACAGTCTCTCTTTGTTGACCAGAAAGTTAAACTAAGAGTGGAGGAGAAATTAGTCAGCTTATCTTAACTATGGATTTGTTTTCAGAGGCATGAAGTTCTTGAACAAGTTCTAAGACTGTATTTTAAATCCATATTGTAAAATCATGTAACGTCTTTGATATTTTACTTAATTTTGCTTTTGCACATTTGATAACTTTCACTTCCCTGTTATGACTTCTTTATGCATCTTTTTTTTTGTTCTCTTGTTTGTTTTATTCTTTTTCTCACGTTTAGAAGGTAAGCTTTCTCTTGCCCTCTAGTTTCTTTTTTGCTTAAAAAGAGAAAAAGCATGTCTGTGAGGTTTTCTTGTGCTGTGTGCCGTGCCTCATTCCGTGTGCCGGTGTGTAACACTGTGCTTGAATATGCGTCAGAATTTGACTTAATACAGGACTTGGGGCTGTGCTGGGCAGACTGTTTGGCTCATGTGGAGCTGTTTCTTTGCGGAAAGCAAAAGGAAAGACATTACTATGGGATGTCAGGCTTTCTATATTTGGTGGGTGCTTTCCTCTCTTTGAGCAGGCTCCTGGGAACTGTTTTAGTCTGGTCATTCCCACTGACTTCATTTGAGGGGCAGATTTCCCCAGGTAGCTGGGTGACCCCTAAGTTACCAGTGGACCTTGCTCTTAGGAAAGGAAACTTCCAGCTGTTGCTATCTCTGTATTTGCCTCTCCTACCAGTTTCCTTTGCAGGCTCTGGAATTTGACTTTTGGAGATGCATCATTGAGGTTTTAAGCCATAATGAAAATGGGTAGGCTAGAGAGTCTAGATGGGGCACCTGTCCTTCACAATAATCCTTCCATTAAAAATCAAAAGGAAAAAAGTCAGGTGTACCTAAAGTTTTTCCTAACTTCAGTACCTGGCTCACTGCATGTTCTGCTATCTAAGCTGTGAATCAGCCGTCGTTCTCCATGATCTCATGTTCCCCTAATCTAATCTCTTTCCTTATTCTCTTCCCTTTGCTTCTGGCAGATGAGAAATAGTAAAAAAGAAAAGCAGGCCTTGCAACCTTAATGTTTCTCTATTTTTGGAGGGGAAAAGTCATCCATCAATTAGTAACTTAAGTGTGACTGAACTTTATTTTGTGCAAGTGCTGAGAGCTGCTTCTTTAAAATCCAAAACCAAAACCAAAACCAAAACCAAAACCAAAACTGTGGTCAGTTGAGTTTTTCAGGAGGAAGACTAGGCATTTGGGGGCATATACAAGGGAAATATAAACCTGGTCACCACTGTGTACAGTCTAATAGCTCTCTCAGTTTTATGCTGATTTGGAAGGAACCAGACTGTTAGGATGCTGTAAAACTATCAGAATGAAAAGAAATAAATAAAATTAGTTCAGCTAAAAGAAGCTTAAGTACATAATGACATCAGAATGAGCAAGAAATGTTTATTTTTTAACTTCATTTTGCTTTTGTTTTACATTTACCTGATTCAAATATCAAAATGCTATAAAGGGACTTCCCTGGTGGTGCAGTGGCTAAGATTCTGTGCTCCCAATGCAGGAGGCCTGGGTTCAATCCCTGGTCAGGGAACTAGATCCCATATGCATGCTGCAACTAAGAGTTCACATGCCACAACTTAGGAGCCAGCAAGCCACAACTAAGACCTGGCACAACCAAATAAATAAACAAACAAATAAATAAATATTGAAAAAATGCTATGAAAGGATATGCGTGACACAGCTCACTCTCATCCCCATCCCTATCCACTCTACCTCCATTACCCCCTAAGAGTAATTGTTTTTATTAGTTGCAAGAATATTTAGAAAAAATTTTACCCTGAAAATGGAAATTGGTAACTAGGGTTTGGTTATTTTTCAGTTTAGTAGCATTATGCATCTTTCATTGCTCAACAGTAAGCAGTGAATTAATCAGACCTTGTGTCTGTCTGTGACCCCTGGGTTCCCATTCTGTTTAATACATACAATATCTTTTACCTCCTCTCACCCCTACCAATAAAGAATTAACTTTGTCTTACCATACTTGTTTCATGCTTCCCCACTGGTGCAGTTTTCTCCTGGAAAGTGATGGTTCCTCTAGAAAAGTGGGGGAAGAAAGTAAGTGGAAAAAATTCTTGGTAAAAGTACGTCTTGCCGAATAAGTTAAGATTTTAAAGAGGCAATGCAATAGCTGATTATTTTACGTTTTATACCTACATTCAAATGGCAGATTTACAAATTTATAAGTACTTTGACTTTAAACACTTCATTTTATTTTGAAAATAAAAAATTTCCCCTCCTAAATCAACAATCATAATGATTATTAAAAACTATTTTAGCATTTTTCCTGGGAATACATTATGAGACAAAAGAATTTGGGGTTTAAACACAGTTCTTATTTTACCCTTTGTAAATTTAGCAATCTATATTTAATCTCTTTTTTTTTTGGTATTTATATTACTTGTATCTTGATGTATGCTGAGAATAAAGAGGAAGTGAAAAAAATTTAAAAAGCATTTCATTGCTAAGAATTTTTGAACCCTATGTAGGTGTTCCTGTAACTGCATCTTGAGTCATTAGATACTATTATTCAGATTTTGTCCCTGTGGTGTGACTCCTCCCACGGTGGGCCTAGGTTGGTGGTGGGTAAATGTAGTGAGTGACTCAGATGTCTTGCACAGATTACTCTAGGCTACCAAAGAAGGAAATACTGGTTAGAACATGCAGTCCTATAATAACTTGCCCTTACTGCAGACAATTGAGGATTTAAGGGTTGATTTTTATTTCAGTTTTGAAAAAAATAAGGTTATATATTAGCTTTTTATGAGTCTTTTAGTATTCTATTATGCAGTATTAGTTTTAGTATTCTAGTATGCAGCTAATATAACAAAGGATTTATCTTTTGGAGTTTGAGATAAATAGTTAATTTAGGCATTTATAATATTTTATCCTCCCCCCCAGCCAAAGGAGAAAAGCCCAACATGTTACGGGAATTGACATTTCCCTTCTGATCCAAGTGATCTTTTAGTTGGTATAACTGATTGTGTGTGCATAGGTGGCACAGAAGCACTGAGAAGGTATTCTTGGAGATGAGGAACTGATGCCTGGGAGGGTAGCTTGCCTGAAGGCTCAGGGCTAGATGACTTTCTCTCCAAGATTAAATGTAGCTTATAAGATTTTGTTCTACGGCCCGATTTATCTTTCCAAAAACATCTTTGTTTAAAACATGGACTTGAGGGTAGAAAAGTGGTCAGGAATGGGCTGAAGGGTGGGGGTTGGAGGTGTTAGTGGAAAAGGGAGAGTAGCTTGGGCAGTGAATGAGAGGGGGTCCTTAGTCCCAAATTTAAATTTTTCAAGAGCCTGGGAACAGAGAAGCTCACTTTCCCTGCCACAGTTCCTCTTGATTGTCTGTGGGAGGAACTCAGTGGTTTTTGGTATTATTCAGTGTACTTTAGGTCTGACTTTATATTAAATTTCAGAAGTGTTTCAGTTCCTGGAAAAGCATGTAAAAAGGAGTCTTTTAGGTTGTCCTTCTGACTTTTGGTATATGTGGCAGAGTGCCAAGGCACTATGGTTTTTCTCATTTAAAACCTGAACTCATCAGAGTTTTACTGTAAAAGGGACCAGAGCCAGTAGGGTATCAGATCCCTGACAGCTGTCCCCAAAGGTATATGACTAGATCTGGTCTTTTTTATATTCACTCTTTAAAAAAAAGAACAACAACAACAACAACAAAAACAGAGAAGAGATTGGTGGAGACTTTTCTTGTTCCCAAATTTGAGATTTTACAGAGAATAGTACTTATTGAGGGTACAGTTTTTTTCTCTTCTATTTCATACCCAGAGTGTATTCTGAGTACTTAGACCTACATGACAAGGTTTAACAAAAAGCTTTATGGTACATAGTGTAGTTGACCCCAGAGTTATGATTATTTTTACCCTTTATAAATATATCTCAAAATTGCTTCTTAGTCCTAGTTGTTCATTGAATTTGTTTATATTATAGCCAGTGTTAGTATACTTCTTTTGTTGCTTATGTCAGAATTCTGTCAATTCCATAACAAACACTGCCCTTCAAAAGATATTCTTATGAGATTCTTAGGAGACCAAAATATTTGTTCCCATAGACATTTTTGCTTTTAATAGATATGACATTAAAATGTATTGTGTTTAAATGATTCTTTACAATTTGCTCTATTCCAGAAAGAGTTTAAGGTGGCTCTCTCAGTGACTGTTTTAAATCTCCAAAATTGTCTAAAATTCATGCTATTAAAAACTTTGGTAACTAATTGAAATTCCCAGTGTAAAAATGCAGCTTCATTGCAAATTTGCCATTGATTATTTTTAGGAGAAAATGAGCATCTCTTAATGTTAAGTTCTTGATATTCTCACATCTCATACTCAGGACTAAATTAGTCACATCCTGAGAATCAGTTTCTTTCCTTGAAGCATGGTGACCACGCTTTATTAGGGAGAAAAAAGCAGTGACTTTTGAGGATACTGAATAGAGCAAAACTAGTTTTTCTATTGTGTTTCAAATCATTTTGGTGGAGTGGAGAATAAAAGCAGTTATTTAGGTTAGTGAGGATTATGAATTTGATTTGTAGAGCTAATTTTCTGGGCAGTATTAACCAAGCCAGAATTGGCAAGGCAAAAGATTTGCTGACTACTGTAAAAGGTTAGTGAAATCTTTGGCAACTCTCTTTGGTAAAAGAAAAAAATTCTTGAATTTCATCTAATAGAAAATAATGAGGTTTGAGATCAAACTGTGTTTCTATGACTGAGCCCCTTAATTTATAAAATTAAATTACATTAAAAATTGAAGTTCAATGAAGCAATGAGGGAAAAAATGCCTAAAATAGAACCTAACATGTAAGAAGTGCTCAATTAAGATTAGTTTCCTAACTAGTAGCCTTTAATGCTAGAATAGACACTGAAAAATTTCTGATCTTTGTTTCCCCTTGAATTGAGATTTTTGAAATAAGTATCTATGGTTTTTATTTTCACTGAAAATATAAGTGTATTAGAGAAATGGTTATTAATAGATTTTAAATTAAGTATTTTTCCATGGCTATAATTTCTCTTCTTCAGAATGTGCACAATACTTCCTAGGTGAGAGATCATGAATTTTTTTTAAAATCTGTATCTAGACAAAGTCCTATAACTGGTATTAGACCTTAAAGGCTATCTGACTCTCTGAGGTTGGGTGTTGCCTGCGACTCTCTTTTAAAAGATATTGATTTGGGCCTTGCTAATTTGGAATTAAGCTACAGTTGACTTTTGAAGACAAAGTTTGCTGTACAGATTAATTTGAACTCGATGAAGGAAGAGCAAATATTTAAACCAGTTGAGAATCAAAGCACTTAAAAAATGCCACTTGTCTACTTACAGTACTAATTACAGATGGATTTTGAAATAGATCCTCTTATGACTGCCTTTTATTGATAGATAGCTATCATAATTTCATATAACTTGATAATAAAAATATTTTATTTCCATTTTTTCAGTAATTTAGTTCACTTCTTTTCAGTTGCCATGGCTGAGAATTTGTTATTTAGAGCCTTAGATAGCCAAATCTGTATCTGTTTAGCTGGGGAAAGAGGGAGTCCAAAGCTGAGAGTCTTGTAATTTGAATAGGTACTTTGGAAAAAGCTGGGGTCAGGCTGCTGACCTTAAGCCTAATTATGAGTGCTCCCAATGCTTATTGGTGCTGCTGCTGGGTTTTGTTTGAATTGGAAGTGGGGATGCTCCTAGTGCCCCCATGTGGAAAACTGGTGGCACCACACCTTGAAGAACCCCGGTTTGCAGGACTGGAAATTGAAAAAAGGTAGGAATTTAAGGCGTTGCCTAGAGTTTCAGAGGTTAACTCTGTGCTTTGATGGATGGACTCTGTAAGAGCCAGTTCCCTAAGCAAAAGGGAGAGAGGCTGTCTTTTAAGGTGTTAAATAGACTTAAGAGGTGGCCAATCTGTCAGTTGTGAGGATGGGTACATGCATATTTGTTATATTGTTTTCTGTATATCTATTTACTTAAAAAACTTTATTAAAACATATGTATATTTTAAAAGTGATTAGTCTGTTGTTTGGACTTCTCATGCTATATCCTGGGAGATTTTATGCTAGTTTTATGCAAGTCATTATGAATCCTGACTGTAAACAATAAATGGAGACCCACTTATTTTATCCTGCCTCTTCTTCCAGATTAGGGACGGTAAGGGAACTAAGGATGAGGAGTGGCAGGGAAGGCCCGAAAGACATTTCTTTCTTGTATTACATTTGGTGGTTTATTTGTGGAATTAAAACTGAATTGCTAGATTAAAATTTTCAGTTTTCTTCCAGCCAGTAATTCCAGGTTTTTCAGATTAAACATAGTGAAACATCAAGCAGTGTGTGTATATTTCAAAACAAGATGTAGAAGAACTGTGGTTTGTGGTGCCACATGCTAATGAGGCTTCCCTGAAGCCGGGAAAGCTTTGGCAGGGCTGCAGTAGATGATTGTTGACTAGTGGAAAGGCTGGTAATGAGGCATGTGACAAGAGGGCTTTTTCCGGCTGAAGACATTGAACATCTTTTGGCTTGAGCACTTTTACCAGTTTTCACAGTTTAGCAATAGGGAGACTAGGAAACAGAATTAACTGAAGATTTGCATGCAAGATGCTGCATTTTGATAGAAATAAGCGTTGTGGTGTGATGAGAATATTTTTAAGGCTGTTGTAGGACTACTGTAGCTATTGTATGTTAATGGTGTAACTTCTCTGTCTTACTTTGTATCATGGTATCTTAGTTTTTGCAAAGAAAATACTTGTGGTATTTTTCTTCAAAAGGACACTGAAGCCATGAAGAGAGCGTTGGCCTCCATAGACTCCAAACTGAACCAGGCTAAAGGTTGGCTCCGTGACCCCAGTGCCTCCCCAGGTAACCCTCTGGTTCTACTTTTCTGATAGATAACAGCAAAAAGCTAAAAACCAGGCAAACAAAAGAAAAAGAAAAAAAAAAGAAAAATCATTTCATAATGTCATAATCCTGAGATAACTACTGCAACATTTACGGGCATACTCCATTCTCTGATAGTTTTGACTAATTGAAGTATTACTGGTCCTTAAAAGGATGAAGGGCATAGACTACCTCTCATCACGGAGGAATAAAGCAAAGTGAACTGGGCATTCTTTGCCAAATTATTGGTTCACCCCTTCCCTGAATCAGAAAGGTAATTATTTTGAATGAAAGCTCTTCTTTTTTAGTTCCCGTTGGGCAGATTTCCATTTACGTCAACAGAGTACTTAATTAAGCAGATAAAATGATGATGCTAACAAGAATTGGGAAGCAAAGTTGACTTGTATAAAGATAAGACCCAAATAGGTTATTGAGCTAGGCATTATGGATTTTCTAATCTAATATTTATTCAGTTTTAGATTAATATTTGAATGAATGTGAAAAGCCTCATGGAGTTTAGAGGCATTGAGTACTATTGAATTGTTAGAGCCCACTTTCATCATTCACATGCTTACCACAAACTGCTTATTATCTCCAGATGGGTATGGTTCCAAGGATCTTTTTGAGCAGTCTCTGTGGTTAAAACCTCACCCTATGGTTGTAAGGGCAGTGCTCGGCTGTTAGCTATCAGATGTATTGCCTTCTATTCACTTGTCATTTAAAACCATCCATTCCTTCATGAATGAAATGACTTGTAAAGCATCCTTTCTAAATAATTAATGGATCAACAATGTAGATATTGAACAGCTCTCTCTCTCTCTCTCTTTTTTTTTTTTTTGGCTGCGCCACCTGGCTTGAGGAATCTCAGTTCCCCAACCAGGTATCGAACCCAGGCCATGGTAGTGAAAGCCTGGAATCCTAACCATTAGGCCACCAGGGAACTCCCTTGAAAATCTCTTTGTTTTAGGTGATGCTGGTGAACAGGCCATCAGACAGATCTTAGATGAAGCTGGAAAAGTTGGTGAACTCTGTGCAGGCAAAGAACGCAGGGAGATCCTGGGAACCTGCAAAATGCTAGGGCAGATGACTGATCAAGTGGCTGACCTCCGAGCCAGGTAAAGTTCCTCTGCTCTCACCAGAGCAGTAGTGGTAACAGTTGGGATCTCGCTCCTGTTGGAGTGATTCAGAAAGCAAGTTTCTGTGAATTTTACTGAGTTCTCTTTGGCTAATAGATAACGTAGATATTATATTCTACTAATTCTTTTGAGATTGGAGTGAATTTTCCTTTTGTTGAACTTTTAAAATATGTACATGCCTTATCGTAAAGTTGAAATTGAAATAGAAATCTGTTTTTTTAGTTTCTAGCCATAGGCTTATGAAAAATAAGGTGCATAGATATCTTTTATGAAGGCTGGTTAGAAAAAAAACATAAAGAGTGAAAACGTTGGAATTATTTCACATGTCATTTTAAAAATCAGTTAAATAGATTATCCTCTATGTTGGTCATTTCTAGGCTCTTTTGAGTTTCTATTTCATTATTATTCATTTGGTTTTATAATTCTTTTACCTATCTCTTACCCACCTCAAGTCTTGGCTTTTAGGATCCACCCCCATTCCCCCAAATTAAATATGTATAGTTTGCTATTAAGAAAACTCAGTATAATATAGGTTTGTTTGGAATTCATACATATAGTTAATGAAGTTCTAAAAGATTTTCATCTTTATGGAATTTTATAGTACGGACATTGTGAAAAATTGAGGTATGATGACACACTAGTATAAATGAAATTTAATTTTGCTTCAAGATTGTCATGAAACATCTTGAGATAATTGGAATACAGTATAAGGTCTCCCTACAAACTAAGGCTTCAGGAACATGCCTTGACGTGTTGCACATTACACCTAGCCTCAAATGTATTAACATAATGGACTTAAGAATATAGTTTTTTTTTTTTGCGGTATGCGGGCCTCTCACTGTTGTGGCCTCTCCCGCTGTGGAGCACAGGCTCCCGACGCGCAGGCCCAGCGGCCATGGCTCACGGGCACAGCCGCTCCGCAGCATGTGGGATCCTCCCAGACTGGGGCACGAACCCGCGTCCCCTGCATCGGCAGGCGGACTCCCAATCACTGCACCACCAGAGAAGCCCAAGAATATAGTTCTTAAAGGAGTGGTTCCTGACCTTTCTTGGACCAAGGTCATTTTTATAATTTGATGAAAGCCATTAATCTCTACCTAAAAAGATACATATAAACATGCCCATACAATATTATATGTAATTTCCAGAGGTTCATGGATTCACTGTAGCCCTGGAAGCTCCACGGGCTTCAGGTTAAGAGCCTTTACTTTAAAGGGAAGAAGGAGCAGCATAAATAAATGTGATCTCATTGAGTGCAGTGGGCCTTTTCTCTTGCTGTGAAGCAGTCTCCTCTGCCATGAGTATGCCAAGAACTTTACGGAAAGGACAAAAAAGAAGTTCTGTTCCCATTTGGAGAAATGCCAGTGCAGTTTGACAAGATTCTTGGCTCTTCTAATTTCTCACTGCTGGCTCTTTTGTCTGCAGCCTTTTCACAGTGTGGTAGACAGTTTTCAGTTGGAATTCTCAAATACACAGTTGTATGTATTTAGAGAAAGATGAATCTGAGCAAGAGAACGAGGTAGTTGCTGTACAGGATCGACCATAAATCTGTAAAGAGAAAAGGTTGGAACAGTGAGGAGCCCCAATGGGCCTGCTTCACACTGGAGTCTGCAATAGCCTTTCACAATGAAATATTACAAAGCTGTCTCCTTGTTATCCTTTCTTAAATATGCCTAGCTTTCTAACAGCTTAGTGGCTGAAACTCAGTAACAATTTCCTCTTTGGTATTCTTCTATTCAGTCACCTAGAGTTTCTAGGGTTGTAAGTATATATTTTCCCCTCCATGGTACTCAAACTTTTTATTTTGAATGAAAAATTATGCAGCCCATAACTATTTTTACTTTTTCACAGTTGGACTCTTATACAAACAACATTCCTCATAATGAATTACTAAATTTGAAGGAAAAAAGCAAATTAAAACATAAAAAGTATATTTCCAAAAGTCTTAGGCTCCTCTGCCATGTAAAAGGGAGGTGTCAAGTACAAGTAAAAGGTATATATATATACCTGGCAGTAAATATTATTGAGTTCACTACCTCAAATATTGGTATACATGAAAAACATATAAATTTAAGAAAAGGATAGATAGATGAATGACACACCCATACTATTATTAAGGGAAGCAAAGATGTTTTGTAGTTTATCCTAAAATCAGAAACTCAGGTTATGATGATCAGCCATTCCATTTAACCAAATGATAAAGTTGCCACCCCTATCATTGAGTTTACCAGGCTAGGTGGATTCAAAAATATGAGTATAAAAAGATGGCAAATCTTACTTTGCTATGACCTGGGAAGTCTCTTACAAAGGGAAAACAAATTTCTACTAACTCACATCATTTTTTTGTAGTAGCAGCATACCACTTCTGAGAGAGGAAAATAGTGAAATTAGTTCTTTAGGAACATGATGAGAAATAATGGTTTCTTGTCCCTGTGTGCCCTTTTCCCTCAGTACTATCTGGTTTTGATACTTATAGGTTGCATAGGAGTGGAAGGTAGATATTTAAGATTACCATTAGGTTATGATAATGACAATTCTGTAGTAACAATAGTCACATATGTGTATTGCTTTATTGCCAAAGTATTTTCAAGTATTTCATTTTGCTTGATGCCACTGTGTTTGATAAGCAGGGCCAGTATTATTACCTACCCACCCCTCATTTTCTAAGTTAGAAAACTGAAGCCCAAGGAAGTTACACATTGTACCCAAGGTTCCTCAGGTAGCAGGAGCCAGGATTTGAACAGACATCTACTTGGTCCCAGTGTGGTGTGCTTTCAGTAGCACTATGTTTGCTGCCTCCTGAAACATTTTCAATGTATACTTGCCCATAAATAAGATAATCTAATGGGCTGTTTATTTCTAAAGCATACGTACTATGGTAACAAAACCCTCCATAGCAATAAGATCACAAGCACATTTACCCCCTGAAGATTAGGTTTGATTATGTAATCACCACCAAGAGGAAAATCATTATTATCAAAATGTGCAAGTCTGGTCTTTAAAGTGGTTATGCAGTTCCTTGAAGCTACTGTGTATTATTTTTAAGAGCAAAGGAGAAGTTAGATGGTTTGGGTGTTTTGCTTTGTCTCTCTCTGTGTTCCCTTGTGTTATCGCAGATTTAGTAGAAAAGGAAAAGGACAAACATGTTAGTAAAAGAACATACTGTGCTTTTAGTAATATTTTGCCATTAAGAATTTGAGAGAGTACAACAGCAGCATCCATCTGTTTGAGCAGAGGACAAGGAGCCTCACCGGTGGCCATGCAGAAAGCCCAGCAGGTGTCTCAGGGTCTGGATGTGCTCACAGCAAAAGTGGAAAATGCAGCCCGCAAGCTGGAAGCCATGACCAACTCAAAGCAGAGCATTGCGAAGAAGATTGATGCTGCTCAGGTAGCGATGATGATTTTTAGCAAGGGTGGGAAATAAAGGAGAAAGAGAAATGTTCCATAAATATCCTGTATCCCTCTCCCCCTAATTTTCTTTGGGTGGATAATGGGTGTTTCTAAGTGATGGCTGATACACAGTAGTTGCCAATGTTAACACGTCCCCTACCACCACAGGCTTATCCATATTTTGAAATAGAGATCTTAAGTTTGAATACTTCAGTTAGTTAAAAGTAAGCATTCTGAGTACCATTCTCCTAGCTCCTGATGGAGATTATAGTATGTTAAACCTGTTCTTCATCTCAGAATTCACAACCGTGTTTGGTCATAGCAATGTAAAAGGGTTAAAGCTTTCTGATATTACTCTACTGTAAAATGATTTTCAAGCATTTCATGAAGAAACATAAATGTTTAAGAAACTGAAGAATTAATAAGGTGTGATTAATTCAAAGCTAAAGCTCATGAAGATATTTTATCCTAATGAGAAAGAAATAAATCATTTTAAAAAAGATGAAGGGGGGACTTCCCTGGAGGTCCAGTGGTTAAGACTCCGAGCTTCCACTGCAGGGGGCGTGGGTTCTATCCCTGGTCTGGGAACTAGGATCCTGCATGCCGCACGTGCAAATATTAATATCTCTATAAATAAATAGCTGAAGGATTGATTTGGTTTTACCTGAGTAAGAACTGATGTAAAATAATAAGGATCAGCATTATAAAAACAATTGCTGGTATGCCTTATGATTACTTTTTTTTTTTTTTTTTTTGCGGTATGTGGGCCTCTCGCTGTCGTGGCCTCTACCGTTGTTGCGGAGCACAGGCTCCGGACGCGCAGGCTCAGTGGCCATGGCTCATGGGCCTAGTCGCTCCGCAGCATGTGGGATCCTCCCGGATCGGGGCACGAACCCGTGTCCCCTGCATCGGCAGGCGGACTCTCAACTACTGCGCCACCAGGGAAACCCTTATGATTACTTTTGAAATATTTCTGATGGCCTTGTTAAGTTTAGTAAAATTGGTTCATGAGTAGATCACAGTGTGCTTCTTTTCTATTTCTGTGTGTGTAGAATTGGCTTGCAGATCCAAATGGTGGACCAGAAGGAGAAGAACAGATTCGAGGGGCTTTGGCTGAAGCTCGGAAAATAGCAGAATTATGTGATGATCCTAAAGAGAGAGATGACATTCTACGTTCTCTTGGAGAAATATCTGCTCTGACTTCTAAATTAGCAGATCTACGAAGACAGTATGTATTTAATCAATTAAATTGTCCTTTAATCTCTCTCTTTTTCCCCCCTAAGCACATATATAGTTGAAATTTATAGGTTAAATGCACATATGATACTCTTCCATTGTCTTCTTATCGATTCTGTGTGACGTGGTGAGGGCAGATGTTTTTAAATTAATAATTTTAGGATACTAAGAACTATTTAAAAAATATTTTTAAGAGATCTATTTTTTTAATTAATTAATTAATTTATTTATTTGGCTGTGCCAGGTATTCGTTGCGGCATGTGGGATCTTTAGCTGCAGCATGCGAACTTTTAGTTGCGGCATGAAGGATCTAGTTCCTTGACCAGGGATTGAACCCAGACCCCCTGCATTGGGACCACAGAGTCTTAGCCACTGGACCACCAGGGAAATCCCTGAGATCCATTTTTAAAAATTTCTAAGCTAGGACGTACTACTACACCATGTTTGTGACTTGTCTGTTTCCCAGGCATATGAGGAAAATAACTTTTGTGGCTAGCTATGAAAAGCTGTGTGTGTGTGTGTGTGTGTGTGTGTGTGTGTGTGTGTGTGTGTGTGTGTGTGTGTGTGTGTGTGTGTGTGTGTGTGTGTGTGTGTGTGTGTGTGTGTGTGTGTGTGTGTGTGTGTGTGTGTGTGTGTGTGTGTGTGTGTGTGTGTGTGTGTGTGTGTGTTGGGGTGGGATGGGGAGGCATAAGAAGATAGTTTCTTCCTTGACCATCAGTGTTACTTCTTATGTAGCAATTATAAAAGATCCTTAAATATAACATCCTCACTGCAGGTTCTTCTCTTAAGGGAATTTTTTGTTTGTTTGTTTAAATCGGTGAGACAGATAAGGCTTTCATAGCATCTACTTTGATTGTATAGAAAAGAAGTGTCACTTTCTCCTTTTGAAAGATATTTTTCTGTCTTAAAAAAGCAACAACTGCATCATATGCTAAAAGAACATTAAAAAAGTGTACAACAGCAAAAGTAAGAGTTGCTTCTCTCCCACCTCAGTCCTCCAGTCACTTCTCCAGGAATAACCATAGTCAAGTATCTTGTGAGATTTGACTTTTCATTTAACTTGTGTATTTCACTCCCTATTCTTCCACAGGAGAGTGCCTAACCTTTTTCCAAAGAGGTACTTTAGAGTCCTTTCAAATTTTATATTGGCTAAGAGACCAACGTTAGCTAAGAAAGCAAACTTCTGCCTCAGACCTTGAAATAGGAATGAGTGGGAGCAGGGTGGACATACTTTAGGCAGGAGGTTGTGGGGATAGAGAGTAGCTTAAGTAATAGCTCAAGTTTGATTCTATATCAAGCTCAATCATTTGGGGGGTCACTATTTTATACCCCCAATATAAAATTATGTAGGTGGGAAAATGTATAATTGGACAATTGTAAAATAATATATGTCTACAAATTTTGGTCTCTGTTCATTAATATTAGCTAATTAATATAGTCTTTACATTTTTACTAGATTTAAAAATACTCAGAGGAGGAAACTATGTTCTCAGGATCCTAACACAAGTCCATATACATAGCAGGCACTTCTTAATGTTTCTTAATGATGAAGAAAGAATTAATGATAATAGTGATAACAGCAGGCCAAGTTTGGTCACATGCCATCATTACTTATTCCTATTATCTATCTATCAATCTATCTATCCATGTATCTATCTGTCTATCTAAAACTTCCTGGCAGCAGGAGTAGCTATGATCAGAACCATAGTAATTACCTTCTTTTCCAGCTTTATAATGGAGAAAGTATGAAAGTTTAGAATCATAAAGGAACTCTTAAGATAGTATCTAAATTAGTCATTCTGTCAGGTAGACTAATATTTGTATTTTTATCGGTGAGCCAAATATGATTATCCTGAAGTTTACTTTTCTATGACCTAGTGGACTTGAGATATAAAATGAGTCAGACTTGAGATGGCAGTCTCAGGGGTCAGCTAACCTAGTGATGACTGATCGAGCTCAGCTTACCAAATGGTTGAGCTTGGTTGAGCCAGACTGACCAAACTCATATTTAACTACAACATATTTAACTGTCTTAACAAGGCAAAACAATCAGAATTTATATTATTAATTTCTTATTTAAGGGTCAAATAGATAAATCCCTCTCCTTTCAAACCAAGTTAATAATAATCATTAGCAGTTTGTCATCTCATTAGCATTTGTATTAGCAATTAAGTCATCTCAATGTAAAGAGTGTCTTTGTGTGACAGGATGGCTATTTTTTTCTCTGCAGGGGAAAAGGAGATTCCCCAGAGGCCCGAGCATTGGCCAAACAGGTGGCCACGGCCCTACAGAACTTGCAGACCAAAACCAACAAGGCTGTGGCCAACAGCAGACCTGCCAAAGCAGCTGTCCACCTTGAGGGCAAGATTGAGCAGGCACAGCGGTGGATTGATAATCCCACAGTGGATGACCGGGGAGTTGGTAAGGTCATCACTACACTTAATCCTCATTAAACTTATTTCAGTGAAGATAAGCAAGTTGTTGATAGAGATCCTGTATCATCTGTAATTAGGTACAGAAGGGGTTCTTTAGCCACTGGTGAGTAAGTCATTCCACAGTGTGACTCCATCTCCAAATGTAGCCAATAAATTTCCTGTGATTTAATCAAGAAGTATTAATAAATAAATGATTTTGCTGCAGGCAAATAGAAAATTCCTCAGGTTGCAGCTGAAACTTTGAGCTAATTATTTCCAGTCTATGTATACTTTCATTCTGTTGTATTTCTGTTATTACAGTCCTTAGTTAAGTTCACAGTTAAATATAATTCTTGAAAATAAGTAAAAGACACTTAACTACCAAGGTTGTTTTCAGTTGTGAGGGCTTCTGTATCACACAATCACCTGTAGAATTGCTAACCTAAAATTTTGATTTTTGAGAGCTTTTAGGAATGGATGTATACGAATTTAGGTTGTATTATGATAGCAAGCCTGTTGAAGCTGAAAGATCTATTTGCTGTATTCATTGGAAAAAGATAAAAATTTTAATTGGTGATTCCCAGTGTTGGGGAATCAGGCAGACATATAATTTACTGGTGGAAGAATAAATTGGTACAAATTTTCTGAGTGGCAATTTGGAATTATATGTCAAGAGCTTTAAAAAAGTTCATACCGGAGACGGATTTGTAAACCCCGGAGCAAGGTTCTGCCTACCCGAGGCCGCTGCTGTGCGGAGACCCCGGGGGAAACCACCGTCACCATGTCTGACCAGTAGCTTTCCAGTTGTAAGAGAGAGCTCAAAATAATCAAGAAACAAAGTAGAACAAAACTGCTAGAGCAACAGAAAGCGTTTCATCTGGGTGTTAACATGAAGATGACTGATACCTTTGAGGAAAAGGATAGGAAAACTTCGTGTATGTAGAGCAGTTGCAGAACATTTGCAGAAAGCTTCCTTTTATAGCAGAGTGCTCCATCTGAATGTTAATATCAAGAATTTACTTGGGATTTGCACTTAATCAGGAGTGTTCGATTTTATGTGGATGCAAAACCTTCAACTGAGGACTTGGGGGATAAGAAGGAAGGAGAATATATTAAACTCAAAGTCATCGGACAGGATAGCAGTGAGATTCACTTCAAAGTGAAAATGACAACACATCTCAAGAAACTCAAAGAATCATACTGTCAAAGACAGGGAGTTCCCATGAATTCACTCAGGTTTCTCTTTGAAGGTCAGAGAATTGCTGATAATCACACTCCAAAAGAATTGGGAATGGAGGAAGATGTGATTGAAGTTTATCAGGAACAAACAGGGGGTTGTTCAACAATTTAGATATTTTTATTTTTTCTTTTCCCTTAATCCTTTTTTATTTTTAAAAATAGTTCTTTTGTAATGTGGTGTTCAAAACAGAATTGAAAACTGGCACCCCATCTCTTTAGAACATCTGGTAATTTGAATTCTAGTGCCCATTATTCATTATTGTTTCTTTACATTGTGCTGATTTTTGGTGATCAAACCTCAGCCCCATTCATATCGCCCTCTCCTTTTTAAAAATTATGTGTGTGCACAGAGAGGCCGCCTTTTCCAGGACTGTGCATTTACAGGCTTGTGATAAATAAGATTGACTAATGCGAGTGTTCATAATGACTTTCCAATTGGCCCTGAAGTTCTAGCATGTGATTGCTTCACTCCTGGACTGTGACTTTCAGTGGGAGATGGAAGTTTTTCAGAGAACTGAACTGTGGAAAAATGACCTTTCCTTAACTTGAAGCTACTTTTAAAATCTGAGGGTCTGGACCAAAAGAAGAGGAATATCAGGTTGGAGTCAAGGTGACAGAGGTGGTGCAAATAATGACTAACTTCAAAGGTGGCTTCACTGAAGAGAAAGCATTTTAAGATGAAAGAAAAATCTTGTCAGAAGATCCCAGAAAAGTTCTAATTTTCATTAGCAGTTAAAGTTATTCATGCAGAAGTGTATACAGCAGAACGCTGCTCTTTTTGACTTTATTTGTACTTTTTGGCCTGGGATATGGGTTTTAAATGGACATTGTCTGTACCAGCTTCATTAAAATAAACAAAATATTTGTAAAAACCGTAAAAAAAAAAAAGTTCATACCCATTGATTCAGCGATTTGACTTACAGGAATTTATTCTAAAAATAATTAGAGATGTTTCTAAGGAGTTACATATGAGAATATGTAAATAGTGTAAATATTTAATAATATTAACAATTATGGTTCATATGATAAAATGTTGCATAGAGTTTAGATCATGATTTTTGAATAATATTTAATGATGTAGAAAAATGCTCACATTAAATAAAAAGAAGCAAGGAGTAAAAGTTAATGTATAGTATGATCCCAGTTTTGTAAAAGAGAAATGTATGTATGTATAGGAGGATGCAATGCATTCAAAAAGAGTGGAAGGAAATGGTCAAATATATCAGTCTCCAAGTGATGGGATTATGGGTGGTTTATATTTTTTAACGTTTTTAATATTTTCCCAGTTTTTTGTCTTGATAGGGGAAAAACCCCCACTAACCCCACTAAATGTATTACTAAGAAAAGAAATCCTTACCAGAATGGCACAGTGGTTGGCTTCTCCTGGTCTATGTGAGTTTCAGTGTTTTCCTCTTAATGCAGGTCAGGCTGCCATCCGAGGGCTTGTGGCTGAAGGTCATCGTCTGGCAAATGTCATGATGGGGCCTTATCGCCAAGATCTTCTTGCAAAGTGTGACCGAGTGGACCAGCTGACTGCCCAGCTGGCTGACCTGGCTGCCAGAGGGGAAGGGGAGAGTCCTCAGGCGAGAGCCCTTGCATCTCAGCTCCAAGACTCTTTAAAGGTAGAACTTGGGAGCACATAGCAATACATTTCTTTCTTTCTTTTTTTTTTAAAATAAATTTATTAATTTTTGGTTGCGTTGGGTCTTCTTTGTTGCACGCAGGCTTTCTCTAGTTGTGGCGAGCGGGGGCTTCATTGCAGTGTGCGGACTTCTCATTGCGGTAGCTTCTCTTGTTGTGGAGCTCGGGCTCTAGGTGCATGGGCTTCAGTAGTTGTGGTGCACAGGCTTCAGTCATTGTGGCACGCAGGCTCAGTAGTTGTGGCTTGCAGGCTCTAGAGCTCAGGCTCAGTAGTTGTGGCGCACGGGCTTAGTTGTTCCGCAGCATGTGGGTTCTTCCTGGACCAGGGCTCAAACCCATATCTGCTGCATTGACAGGCGGATTCTTAACCACTGCGCCACCAGGGAAGTCCCTCATTACATTTCTTATGCTTACTATTATTCAAAAACTAGGAGGGAGAGTTTTTAAAAAATATAATTTCTTGAGTCTAGGGAAAGTGAAAAAGGTGTGATCAAGAATATAAGGAGGGGGCTTCCCTGGTGGCGCAGTGGTTGAGAGTCCGCCTGCCAATGCAGGGGACACGGGTTTGTGCCCCGGTCTGGGAAGATCCCACATGCCGCGGAGCGGCTGGGCCCGTGAGCCATGGCCGCTGAGCCTGCACATCCGGAGCCTGTGCTCCGCAACGGGAGAGGCCACAACAGTGAGAGGCCCGCGTACCGGAAAAAAAAAAAAAATATAAGGAGGGCTTCCCTGGTGGTGCAGTGGTTAAGAATCTGCCTGCCAATGCAGGGGACATGGGTTTGAGCCCTGGTCCAGGAAGATCCCACATGCTGCAGAGCAACTAAGCCCGCGCGCCACAACTACTGAGCCTGTGCTCTAGAGCCCGTGAGCCGCAACTACTGAGCCTGCGTGCCACTACTGAAGCCCACACGCCTAGAGCCCAAGCCCTGCAAGAAGAGAAGCCACTGCAATGAGAAGCCTGCACACCGCAACGAAGAGTAGCCCCTGCTCGCCACGACTAGAGAAAGCCTGTGCACAGCAATGAAGACCCAATGCAGCCAAAAATTAAATTAATTAATTAATTTAAAAAAAGAATATAAGGAAATCCAGAGCTTATTAAGGAAAAGCTTACTAGTGTGTGATAAAATTGTGTTTCTCAAGCTTCACTCAATCAAGGGCTCTTTCATATTTGCTCTACCATGTATCATCTGTACTTTTTTATTTAGTCAGTATTTTTCTTAAAATGGACTCCTTTTTTAAACTTTAAAAGAAAAGTTTATAAAAATCCTGAAATCAGGAGTTTGAGTTAGTTATATTTTTTCTAATATTCTATAAAAGAAACACACAATTATTAAAATAAAAACATTTGTCTGTGTAACACCTATATTCATTTCAGATACCACCAGCCAGTGCATGCTACCCACCTTGAGAAACAATGGGGGTGATTGATCCTTCTTCGAGTATTAATCTAGAATAAAACTTAGATTGGACGAAGTGTGATAATTATGAAAAGGAGTTTTTTCATGACTTCTGAGAATCTTCTTCTTTTGACCCATGTTAAAATAAAAAATGGATTCATATATTGGTTATCAAGTTTTTCTAGAAACTTATTTGAAATATCCGGGAAAATTCCATTATTGATTTCTTTCCCCTAAATATAAGAATTTGCTTAGAAATTTGGCACTGCATCCACCAAACAATCCTTACAGTTACTGTAATCATGTCAGGCCCCTCCAGCACTGGGATTGGTGAGGAACTCTGTCTCATCTCATGGTCTTCTTTTGGCTCAACCCCATGATTCTTAGTATTATTCTTAGGGGCCATCAAGAAAGGAAGTAAGATTTCTTGTTTGGGTGGAACAGTCTAGGGAAATGTGGGTCATGTGGGCAGGATTCACTTCTTACACCTGTTTCATGCTAGCTCAGTTCTTTGTATACAGTTGATACTCATAGCTGATAAAGTTGAATGAAACCCTGAATGAATGAATGTGGCAGTGAAGGAAGGACAATGGCAGATGTGCTTTTTGGATATTTCTGGAAATTTTCGTTTTTAAGGATCTGAAAGCCCGGATGCAGGAGGCCATGACCCAGGAGGTGTCAGATGTTTTCAGTGATACTACAACTCCCATCAAGCTGTTGGCAGTGGCAGCCACTGCCCCTCCTGATGCACCCAATAGGGAAGAGGTGGGTATCTGAGGTCTTCCATTTCTTCTGTTGGCCAGCCATATGTATATGTATATGTATATATGTGTGTATGTGTATATGTATGTGTATGTGTGTGTGTAAAGGTAAAATGTGACTGCAGTGTATGTCAGGAGTGGTTGGGAAATTGTGGATGAAGGGGTGGAAAGGTAGAAGAGGGAAGAAAGGCCTTGCCACTTCTTCTTTCAGTCACCAAGTATGTCACTTAGGAGTGTCTTTAGGACATGTCTTCACTTGCAAGCAGTAGAAGACCTGACTGTCAGAGATGAAAACAAATGGGTTTTATTTTCATCACATAACAAGAAACATGGAGCTAGGTAGCCTTGGTATTGGTTCA
>NW_006795130.1:2465931-2484736 GCF_000442215.2 Lipotes vexillifer | reverse complement strand
TCAGCAGCTTGATGCCATGAAAGCTGGCATCTCTCTGATTTTCTTGATCTTTTCCTCATGATGTGAGATGCTGATGCAGCCCTAGGCATTATGTTCAAGGCAGTAAGAAATGAGCAGTGGGGGCATTCCAGTCACAACTAGAGTAACTGTCCCTCTGGTTATAACCTTCCCTTTAGTGTCCCCTTAGGACACTTTATTCTCCAGACAGAAGTCAGGGCAATTCTTTTAAATCATTTGATGTCATTCTTTTACTCAAACCCTTCAGATTACTCCTCCCTGTCCCAGAGTGAAGCCAGAGTCCTTACAATGAACAGTAAGGCCAGTGATGTGCTGATAGACACAGGAAAAAACAAAACAAAAACAAAAACAAAAAGGCCCTGATTTGTAATGTTTGTTAATTTCCATGATGTAAATATTCCCATGATGGCTGTTTCAGTGTGAAGTCACTGTAAGCAGAGTCGGGAAGAGATGGGCACATTTGGCTCTTATGAGCTTGTGTGAGTTGGTACCAGCAGCTTCGTCACACCACTGCATCTGGTCCGCCATCTACTTCTCTGACCTTGTGTGGTGCCTCTCTTCCCCCTCATGCTCCTGTCTCTGCATTGATCTTCTTGCGTTGTATTCCCAGTATTCCTTGTTTATGTTTGTATGTTCTAACCTTGGGGCCCTTGCTGTTTTTCTCTCTGGTCCTCCCACAGATAACTGCAGGTATTGTTTGCTCACTTTCCTCAGCTGTCTACTGAAATGTCACTTTGGGGTCACCACCTAAGATCGCAACCCCACCCCAAGCCCATCCCAAGAAATTCCCTAATCTCCATATCCTACATTTCTCCTTTGTGTTTATTAACACTTACATATTTACCTCGTTTTCCTCACGTTAGCATAAAAGCTCCATGTGGGCAGGGATTTTGTTTTGTCATTACTTTATTCCCATTTCTTAGAACAATGTCTGACACATCCTTGGTGCTGAATAAATGAAGGTAAACGCTCTCCCAGAAATCCTCCAGGAGACTTTTGTATATGTCTCATTGGCTAGAATGCTGTCACATGGCTACCTCACTGCAAAGGAATCTAGGAAAGCAAGTATTTGGTTTTCCATCCTCTATAGTATTGGTAGTGATGGAGAAAGGGTTGGGTCAGGCACCCAAGACAATGCAGAACTGGTGAGCAGACGTTTATGTTATTCTTATTTGCTAATGACTCCCATTTTCTTTCTCTAGCCTAGGTTACTGGGCAGTTCAGCTCATGGTCCCCTTAGGCTGGGGTGATGTGCTGTGTTTTCATTCCAGACATCTGAGTGTCAGATGAGCAGACAAAACTGTCTGCTGGTAATCTCTACCTAGATGCTGCATGGGTACCTCAGCATGTGTTGTCCTCCTGTTTTCTTCCAGCTGGAAATTTGTGAGTCGCCACTGACTCTTCCCTTCATCTTCCCACATCTATAAAGTAAGACAAGCTAATTTGATCTCACAAATACGTCTTGAATTCTCTCTAATTTCTATTCATGTTGCCACGGCTCTAGTTCTGATCCTTTTTTCCTGCTGCCTTTATAACTACGCAGCTGAGACTGGTCTTTGAATCCATCACTAGGGCACGAATAAAATAAAAATACAGATCTGACCCTGATATTTTCCTGCTTAAACCTTTCAGTGGCCCTTCCTTTTCAAGGAGAAAGCCAGAGCTCTGTGATCTGGTTTCTAATGCTCCCTCTACCCCTGTTTCCCACAAACCCCGCCTCTCAGTTCATGCCCCAGCAATACCTCATTGCTTATAGTTTCCTGCGTACTCTGTCCTTTCTTTTCTCCATGTCTTTGTTCTTTCTGTCTCTCTACCTAATTATTGTCCCCTTATCTCTTTTGGCTAATTTCTGTTTATCCTTTATTCTAGTATCCTTTACTTCCTGGATAGTCTAAGTGCCTTACTTTTTCCTCCCAAGTATCAATGCTTAGTTTTATTATTTCACATAGCACACAACTATTGTAGGTATCTGTTTATGGGCCTTTTTAACCCTGCTAGGATGTGAGATCCTTGAGATGCAGAAATTATGTCTTATTCATCTTTGTATCTTCAGCACCTGTTCCAGGGCCTGGCACATAGTAGGTGCTCAGTACAGTTTGGTTGAGTGACAAGAAGAACAAGCTAAGCAGTAGGGTAAATCAGAGGGAGCAGCAGACATAGACTGGGGTTGAGATGGTGAACCAAAGTTGGCAAAGCCTTATAGATTCAGAGTGTGGGAGACCAGCCAAGGAAAGAAACAAGGACTGAGGCCAGGAGAAGAGGACCAGGAGGCTAGAAATTTACGAAGATATCCTGAGCATTAAATGGCAAGAACCCAGTTGGCTGGATCCAAACAAGAGGTCAGAATGGGGAAGAGACTTGTGTGCATAAACATAGAACCCTGGCAATGAGACTGGAGCCTGCTGTTGGGCCAGGAGACCTTCAGAGATTGTCTGCTGGGAGCCAGAACTTGTCTCCAAGTATGGGCAGGTAGACCTCCAGGAGGAGGCAAAGAAGAGGGTAGATTCTGCCAGGCAGTTCCTAATGTGCTCTGTGTATAATATAAAGCTCACCCAGGGCTGTTGGATATACCTTGCCTCAAGCATCAATTCTAATAATGTGATCCAAACAAATGACAGAAGAACTTTTGTCGTCTAAGTTAAATTATCCCCTTCATGGTATGTGACCTTGCATAATATCCATGTCGAAGAAAAAGTTAACTTTTTAAAAATGTGTGAACTGAATGAACAATTCAGTAGATGTTTTTGCATTTGGGGTGATGGAAGTCAGCCATCCTTACCCTTGTGTCAGGCGTGGGTGTGAGCACCAGCTATCGTTTTTCCCATGGAGGTCAGGGGCAGAGCTTTTACAACATTAATGGTAATGGGATATGTGAGGGAAGCTGCCCTGAGGAGGCTGGAGCTCTGGTTAGGACTCTGGATATTCTTGGCCTTTAATGCATCCAGCCACCTGCACTGGAACCTGGAGTAGGTTTTTCTATACTCTTCAAACTAGAGGATAAGCCTTTTGTGAACAGGGATTATTTAAGTCTTTGGATTCTGTGAACTCCTTATTGCAGACTGCACAGCACTGTATGTCCTGTTTGCACCTGGTAAGCATTGATTGCACTGAAATTCAGCGGTGTGTGTGCGCTTGCCTGCATGCATGTGATGCTTATGGCCAAACCTCTGAGGAGATACGGCAAGGCCAAGACTCGATGTGACTGTTGTCTTATTAACTTGTAAAGTCTTTGCTGAAGCAGTTGCTGCCTCTGCTTAAAGAGAGACTTTTTCTTTGACCCATTTTATTGCAATAAATTTTCTTAATGTCTTTGTTTGTTCCTCAAGGTATTTGATGAGAGGGCAGCTAACTTTGAAAACCATTCAGGAAGGCTTGGGGCCACGGCAGAGAAGGCGGCTGCTGTTGGAACTGCTAATAAATCAACGGTGGAAGGCATTCAGGCCTCAGTGAAGACAGCCCGAGAACTCACACCCCAGGTGGGTTTCACTCCCCCTTCATCATGCCAGTACACACCATATTGAGTAAAGAAGGTTAATTACAGAACAGTTTCTATACATTTTTGAACACTTACTATAAAATATCATGAAAAAACCCACACATACCTTTAATGTCTAAATCATTTTTATATTGTTTGAATTTTTTACAGTGATCATGATTAGTTTTGAAAGTAGAAAAAACTAGTAAAACACCCCCCTCCCATACATAATTAGGGAAAAATTCAATAATCTTGAGAAGTTAGTTTATTTTGATTTTAGAGCTTATGCCTTTCCCCACATCTCTTTGATGGTATTTTAAAAATTTTAGATGTGTCCGTAATTTTTCTTTTTTCTTTAATTATATAACCAAGATGTAGCTAATGTACTGTAAACAGAGTATTGGAAGAGTGGGAACAAAAGAAAACAACTTGGACAGGAATTAAAGTTCTAGTACATGATAGATGTTCTTAAAAGATCACTTCAACATTGTTTAGTGTGATGTTTGTGCATTTTTTTCTTCCAATAAAATTACAGAAAATTCATTATCTTTTCATTCATTTATTCAGCAGATATTTCTTGAGTGCCTGTGGTACATTAGGAACTGTCTGGGCTTTAGAAATCTGTGATACTAGATTTGGTGGGGAGCTTCTAGACAGAGACAGGGAAAATAAGCTTGTCTCTTAATTGTTCAACTTTTGCCAATGTGGCATGTTAACAAGTTAGATTCTGTTGAAAAATCATACTTGTCTAGCTTTTAAAAAAAATGTCCATAAAATATGAACATGTCTAACTTTCCTTAAAAATTTCCATAAAACATAGAACATAAAACATAGGATTTCTCTATAAAACTGAGATTTCTGAAAAAACAGAAACAGAGCAGTAGGCTTAAGACACCAACTATGGAAAGAGCAAGGACTTTGGAGACAGATCGGGATTCGAATCCTCTGTCACTTTGAGTTTCCTTGTATAAAATGGAGATAATTCCTTCCTAGTGGATTGTTCTGAGGCTTGTGCAGCCTGTAACTTATCAAATACTCAGTAAATATTAGTTCCTTCCCCAAGTGCTGCAACTGACTAGCTGGGAGCTCTTGAGCAAGTCACTTAAATTTTCTGCGTCTTGGTTTTTGCAGCTGTGAAGTGGAGAAATTACTGTCCTGTCTCTCTCACAGGCTTGTTGTGAGGATTCAGTAAGACAGTAGATGTGAAAGCACACTGTTAACTGTAGACAGTTATTATTATTTAAAGGAACATTTATTTATTTTTTTATTTATTGGCTGCATTGGGTCTTCGTTGCTGCGTGCGGGCTTTCTCTAGTTATGGTGAGCGGGGGCTACTCTTCGTTGCGGTGCGCGGGCTTCTCGTTGCGGTGGCTTCTCTTGTTGCGGAGCACGGGCTCTAGGTGTGCAGGTTTCAGTAGTTGTGGCACGTGGGCTCAGTAGTTGTGGCTCGCGGGCTCTAGAGTGCAGGCTCTGTAGTTGTGGCACATGGGCTTAGTTGCCCTGTGGCATGTGGGATCTTCCCAGACCTGAGATCAAACCCGTGTCCCCTGCATTGGCAGGTGGATTCTTAACCACTGCGCCACCAGGAAAGTCTGACAGTTTTTAATAAATATTTATAAATCTGTTTTAAGTAATCTTTAGTATCTTTCTTAATGGTGCTTTTTAAGATGAGGCTTAAGTATCTGTCCGTTTTGGGTATGTTCAGAAGTATCAAGCAAACACCCGTTTACTTTGTCACTTTATTACCTTCTTAAAATCAGGCTGTAACTGTAAAATCTTTTGTGAGGGCCCATTCTGGGGAGCTGTTTATGAGACCAAAACTAAAGTGCTTGGTCTGAAAAGAGACTCCCCGATTTTTGGCCTTATAGTGCCACCTGTAGGTAAAGAGGGGGAACCTTTGCTGAAGGTTTATATTTGAGTGGTGTTTAAAGGTTGTTTTGTCATTGCCAGGTCGTCTCAGCGGCTCGCATCTTACTTAGGAATCCCGGAAATCAAGCTGCTTATGAACATTTTGAGACCATGAAGAACCAGTGGATCGATAATGTTGAAAAAATGACAGGTAGAGTTGTGTGCAAAATTCTTCCTGTCTGATCCATGAGAAATGAGTTCTGAGAAACTCAAACAGGACCAGTTATGTTACTCAGCTGTAATTGGATAAAGGGACCGTCATGTGCTCGACAGTGTACTTGGCCCTGATTAAGGCCGCTGAGCAGCAGCGGCTTCTCATTCAAGCCTTGCAACTTTGTCCGAAGAGAGACTCTTTGAGTCTCTTTGATTTTAATGTGGCCCTCCCGGTGTGATGTTTATTGTTACAGCTCCTATCTTCTCTGAATAGTGTCTTTTCTCTGTCTGAGCCAGAGTTTGGTTTCAGAGGCTGAGAGGCGGTGTTTGTGGATACAGTAAGTGTCCCTGTCATTTTCAGCAGGTTCACATTTCAAGGAACCACAATAGCTACCATTTAATACAACTTGTCTCAGAGTTTCCTCCAACTTATCAACTACGTAGTTTTTTTTTAAAAAAAGGAGAAACCAACAACTGACAAACCTGTGTCTGTGTGATAGAGGTGGCACCTCTGAATCTTCTTCATTCTCTGTGGAGGGAGGGATGGGAGAGGAAGAGATGAGGAATGTAGGCTCTTCGGCTTCCCTGCAGAACCTGCTGGGACAGGGGTCCATAGCAGCCAGAGATGAAAGTGGAGCTCCTGAGGTGTCTGAAGAGAGGTAACAGAAATAAGAAACAGGCTGTTAGGGTTATTGGAATCCTCTGCGTGGCTCATCTTGGGCACTACAAGCTGCCAATAAGCAACAGATGGCTGGGGAGTGAGACGGGAAGGGAGAAAATACTGTTAACAGATAATGTGGTGCTGATGCGGTGAAGGTTTCAGACGCAATCCTTGTTTCCTCCTGATGTCAAAGCGTTTCTGGTTGTCTGTGGTAGATACAAGAAGGCTGGTGACCACGGTCGGTATAAATGCTATGAGTCTGTATGGCCTCCTGGGCTACATTCTCACTTTTTTTTTTTTTTTACAATGGTGATCACCTGGAAGCTTTTGATTATGTAAAAAGGGTTTTGAGCTAAAGGTGAGAGTTATGGGTGTTGTACTTTCACATGAGAAATTTGAGTGGACAACAGGGTTTTGGAGTCTCTGTCCTTCTAAAATAGAAACTAAATTCCATTTCTGTTCTCCGGACAGGGCTGGTGGACGAAGCCATTGACACCAAATCTCTGTTGGATGCTTCCGAAGAAGCAATTAAAAAAGACCTGGACAAGTGTAAAGTCGCCATGGCCAATATTCAGCCTCAGATGCTGGTCGCTGGGGCAACCAGCATTGCTCGTCGGGCCAACCGGATCCTGCTGGTTGCTAAGAGGGAGGTGGAGAACTCTGAGGATCCCAAGTTCCGAGAGGCCGTGAAAGCCGCCTCTGACGAATTGAGCAAAACCATCTCCCCAATGGTGGTGGATGCAAAGGCTGTGGCAGGAAACATTTCTGACCCTGGTAAGCAATGCATGGTGTGGTTCACCTCAGCTGAGAGGTTAATTCAGGAAGCTGACAGGGTGGGGAGAGAAGATGCACCCCACAACCATGACACAACCTGGGAGCAAAAACTACAGATACTTAGTTTGAGGATACTATATTAATCTTTTTCTGTTCAAAATATGTTGGACAGAATATTTTCTGCAATTTTGGCAGGGTTATTGTAAGTTAGTTTCTCTGAACCAACTTCCCTGTGCTTTTTTTTTAAATTTATTTTTTATTTGTTTCTGGCTGCGTTGCTGTGTGTGGGCTTTCTCTAGTTGCGGCGACTGGGGGCTACTCTTCATCGCGGTATGTGGGCTTCACATTGCTGTGGCTTCTGTTGTTGTGGAGTATGGGCTCTAGGCACGCGGGCTTCACTAGTTGTGGCTCGCGGGCTCAGTAGTTGTGGCTTGTGGGCTCTAGAGCGCAGGCTCAGTAGTCGTGGCGCACGGGCTTAGTTGCTCCGTGGCATGTGGGATCTTCCCGGACCAGGGATTGAACCTGTGTCCCCTGCATTGGCAGGTGGATTCTTAACCACTGCGCCACCAGGGAAGTCCCTCTGTGCTTTCTTAATGTCTGATTAAATAACTCCTTGTCCTGTTTAGTCATTATTTTGGAAATTTCTCAAAAGATGCATAATAACCAATTTATCAACCATTTAGCTTATGTAACTGGCATACCTTCTGCTTTTCTTAAAATGCTTTTTCTCTGGACAACATTCTTTATTTCTGTCCAATCTGGAAGGCCTAAGTTAACCTATGGGTCTCCTAGGTCTTGATCTTGATCCTACACCAAAGAATTTGTGTTTTCTTTAGCTGAATTTTGATCCGTTTTTCATTACTGCTAAAGATGTAACCACTCCTTTTTGGTTGGAAACATCTGAATTCCTTCCTCCTGTGAGCCTCTAGTGTTTCTAGCCTCTTCTATGAGTAGAATCCACTCAGTGTGAGAGAGTGGGAAGGAGGGGCTGCCCTGTTCGTCCCTAGCCCAGGTAAAATCTTTCTGGTTTTCTCAACCCACCATCACTGAAGATGTGCTCAGTTTCCTAATTGGAGTTTCTAATAGTTTGAATAGATTCCTTAATTCTGGGTGACTGGACACAGTAGCAGCAGCTCAATGTAGGGGTTAATATGCTGAATGCCAAGTGGAGCAAAGGAGTAGGGAGAAAGGTGAGAAGTACTCCAGGGAATGTGTGCCCCATCTGAAATTTGACATCTCCCCTGTTCTGAGTGGGGCAGGCTTATCTCTCGACTGCTTTATCATGAGAGGTGATGAGCACCACCTGAGCCCAAAGTGTTCATGGCCCGGCAGTGCGCTCAGTACTTGTTAGCTGTACAGGCAAGAAGGCACCCTGAGCACTACAGGGATCAGCTGGTTTGTGCCACTTTTGACTCTTTGCAGGCCTCAGGGCATCTACCTGGCTCTTACCTCCCTTCCCCTTCAGTCACTGCCTGTGCTGCTTACTGGCAGCTTCATATCCAGCTTTTGTTACTGGAAACCAGTTCTTCTGCTGGACAGACAGTGCTCCAGGGCACTGACCTATCCAACTGAAAGTGAGGGCGTCTGTGTTTAGGCCTGCAAAAGAGCTTCCTGGACTCGGGATATCGGATCCTGGGAGCAGTGGCCAAGGTCAGAGAAGCCTTCCAACCTCAGGAGCCTGACTTCCCGCCTCCTCCGCCAGACCTTGAACAGCTCCGAGTAAGTAAATTCAGAGAGTTTGGGAGAATTGAGCAGCAGGGTGTCGGGACTGTAGCAAGAGAGAGGTAGGCTGTTCTGGAGCCTCGGTCACTAGGTAGCTTTGTTTAACTTCTACTTGAAGCTCAGTCAGAGGCACAACTCGACTTTCATTCTTGAATCTGGTGGAGTATTAACCGAGTGCTTATGCATGGCGTGTGCTGGGTAAGTGGGGGTCTTTGGTGTTGGCCTGCTCTGATGGGAAGTGACTGGAGCAGAGGAGCTGGCTGTGGTAAGTGTGGATGTGATGAGTGATGAGTTAGTGGGGCAAGTTAGTGAGAAGTGGGAAAATAATCTGCACAGTTTGTGGTGAGAATTTATGTGTTCCCAGTTGATGACAAAACTGAGGTGGTTAGACTCTTGTGTACATTCTTCTTTCCTTCATTTGACTTTTATTAGTAGCAAAAGTAATAAAATCCTTTTTTTTAAAAAAAAGTTAATTTTTCCCTAACTATAATTTTAAATCTTTTGATGCCCCACAAAGTACCATGAATTTTTTCTTCCATAGGTAAAGGGTTTAGGAGGAGGAAAGCTGAGCAATAGCTTGCAGATACAAATCCTAGAATCAGAAATAGTCATTATTTTTAGACATTTTCTCTGACAGTATTGGAAATAACTTGTCCTTGGGAATAGCTTATCAAAGCAATAATTTGATTTACTGTCCCTGATATACTTTCCCATATTTAATATCCCAAATTTACTTTTCCATATTTAAGTTTCTAAGTTTGTTGAGGACAAAGTTGGGTCACTGTGCCCATAGCTAATGAACAGTGCTTCCCTAGCCTTCAACGCTTCTTTTTTGGTTTGACTTGATTCTTTTCAGCTGGGCTGTTGGTGGGTGGCTAGGGAGGGCTATTCTGGGGCATGGATTCTTATGTGATCAATAGAGTCCTGACATTTGGAATCAAGAACTTAGAGGTCATTTGGTCTAGATATTCCTCATGGATAAACCCTTTGAGGAACCCAAGGCCCAGGGGAGAAGTTGTTGCTTATGCAGCTGCCCGTCCACAGAGTCAGGACCAGAACTTAGATCTCCTTTGAGGATCCTTGGCCCAGTAGGGCTGTGCGTGCCTCCCTGGGATATGTCCAAAACAGTAGGTGCTAACTTTTTGTGGAGAAAAAAGCAAGAAAATATGCTTCTGTTGAGATTGAAACAGGTGGTCCTTATGATCAGTGTGGATGGTCTTAAATGGAGTGGATGTGGGTGGCTTTTTGGGGGATGCTTTTTAAAGGAAAGGAAAGAATTCTGATGGGGAGTAGTTCCTAGAGCTTTACTTACAACCTGGTAATTCTTTCTTAGCTGACAGATGAGCTTGCTCCTCCCAAACCACCTCTGCCTGAGGGTGAGGTCCCTCCTCCCAGGCCCCCACCACCAGAGGAGAAGGATGAAGAGTTCCCTGAGCAGAAAGCTGGGGAGGTGATTAACCAGCCAATGATGATGGCTGCCAGGCAGCTCCATGATGAAGCTCGCAAATGGTCCAGCAAGGTAAGTAATGAAGCTCTTCTTGTTGAGAAAGGATAAAGAGCCATGTACACAGCCCAGGAAGTCTATTTGGAAAATCACCCTCTCTCTGCTTTGGTTCCTGTTATTGCCAATAGCACAATCCTCTTCTTTCTTGTGGTTTAGTGAGATGTTTCCGGTACTTGATGGTTTCTCCTTCTAGCAGCTAAAGTGAGAGCTAGGATACCTTAGTTAGAGTATGAAAGTTCTTTTCCTTCTGTCCTCTAGAGTGTCAGCTGATGCTGGACATTTGGTCTTTTAGAAATTGCTCTTCTTTCTTGGGGTCACTGAATGTTTTTAGATGCTCTCGTGCTAATTATCCACACTGCAAACATGGCACAGTCTTCTGTAGGCTCTGCTATAGCTACATGAAATATTTGCATTTTCCTTCTCTTTTCTCATAGAAGCAGGTAGATTGGTGTCTTAGAAGCCATGTGCTTTTTCCCTTTCTCAGAATCATCTCAACCCTCAACTCAAGACAGCTCCAGGCTAACTCCTACTAAACAATCTGGAAGTGTAAATATTAACATGGTTGGTGAAAATTTGGATGCTGCAGCAGTCATGCCTCATGAATGATGAAAAGTGAGTGGTAGCTTTTCTAGACAAGAGCTAAATATTATTGTTAAGCCTGCAGTGGAAGGTGGTTCTAAGTCAGTTCTAAACTGTTTCTACCATGAACCTACATCTTTATCCCCAACATCTATTGGCCTTTGTTCATTTCACACCTTCAGCCACCTCAAGCTCTTGTATTGAATGTAGTTCCCCAGGGACCTCCTGCACATGCAGCTGATCTTGGGTTTTTTCAGGCTGGGAATTTGACCTTGTTTTTTTTTTTTTCCCCCGGTACGCAGGCCTCTCACTGCTGTGGCCTCTCCTGTTGCGGAGCACAGGCTCCGGACGCGCAGGCTCAGCGGCCATGGCTCACGGGCCCAGCCACTCCGCGGCATGTGGGATCTTCCCAGGTCGGGGCATGAACCCATGTCCCCTGCATCAGCAGGCGGACTCTCAACCACTGTGCCACCAGGGAAGCCCTACCTTGGTTTTTTAACTCTGTATTTTTCTGCACTGTTACCTGTGATCCCACGTTCCAAGAAGGAATGGTGACCTTGCTGGTGTTGGACCTGACCTGTGGAATCACTTATAATCATCTCTCTTCAGCTGGGGCATGCACACCCCTGGGACCATTAGCAGAGTCCCAGTGCACATGGGGAGTGGGGTGGGGGTGATAGTGAAGGTTGGTTTTACTCAAAGATTTTAAAGAACATTTTTATTTATTTGTTTGTTTGGCCGTTCCTTGCAGCTTGCGGGATTTTAGTTCCCTGACCAGGGATTGCGCCTGGGCACCTGGCATTGAAAGTGCCGAGTCCTAACCACTGGACCGCCAGGGAATTCCCTAAGGAAAATTTAAATTTCTTTATAAACCCAGATACACTCTAAATTATGGATGTTAAAAATAAAAGTACAAAACATTTCAAATCTTTATTTCTTACACTCTTTTCTTTTATATTGATATCTTGCCCACATTTTAAATAAATGTACTTTTGAACTTAAAAAGAAACAACAGATACATTGTGCAGTGGAACACAAAATATACATGAATTTAAAGACAAACATAAAATTTAAGGGGCAGACAGCATCGGCCTACATGTTTATCCCACTCTGCCATTTGTCGCCAAAAATCCTTAGGTCTGACTGTCTCTGGAGGTTTGGAGCATCTGGGGATTGCTGACTTTGAGCTGTGTGAAGTCAGGAGCTATTTGAACCATGTGTGTTTAGGGAGGACGGGTGGGCGGTATGTGTTTGTGTATCTGTCGGTCTGCTTTGTACTTTGGGACTCTGAACCCCAGCAGAAGTGGGCTGGCCTCTCCTCTAAGGAATGGGGGTGAGTTGAGTTCTGGTTGAGACAGTTTAGGTGAAAGGATTTAGAAGGTACCCAAACCCCTTGTTGGCCCTGAATCCTCCAACTTAATAGTCAGCTTTTGGAGGCAGGCTTCCTGTGCGGATTAAGACTTTCAGGAGTTGTAGCAACCTCAAATAAAATTCCACACAAACTCTTACTTCCTCTTGGTTAGAGATGTTTGATATAAAGAACCTGTGTCTGCCATTCTTTATATAAGTGGTTCGGCTTCATTGGGGCAATTCCTTTCATTCTCTTTCCCCCTTAGCCTATTTTCAGCATCTGATCTCTTTGCTTCCTTCCTGGCCTTTCAGAATGCCCATCCCTGGTATTAAGTTAATTCTCTCCCCCATCACTGGTCCTGTTTTCTCATGTGCACCAGTTTTGAGCTCCTCTGAACTCCGCTTTGGTCAGTTGACAAATCCATGTGTTATCTGTGAAATATCAATAAATTGAGTTTGGGGTAAGTGCAACTGGGGAGATTCAGCGTGTACCCGAAGAACAGCTTTCTTAGTCGGCTAGTTATGGATGCACTGTGAAATGGTGAAGTGTTGTCTCTGTAGACCTTAGATAGGGAGAGCTGCTCTGAAGTGTGGGTTTTCCCTAAGGTGGTTGCTGGATGAGATGTCTTCTTGAGGCTTCTTCTAGCTGGGTGATTGTGGGGTATTTGATAAGTCCTCTTCACTCACCATTGTGTTTTTCTTGCCTCTTTCCTGGTTTGATATCTGTTGCCTCAAATTTATCATTTTCAATTCTGGAAGTTTTAACCCCTGAAGGAAATAATCTGTGTCTGGCAGCTGCAGAACTGACCCAAGACACTTTCTGTTTCCTGGAAGCTGTAGAACAGTGTTCATATGAGCCAGCAGTTGTTCACATTGTTCTGTTCAAAGCAACTTGTGTGGTTCCATTTACTTTTCCCCTCTGGATTCCTTTTAAAGTTAATAAGTTACTATTGTTTGGTTGTTCGGCTTCTCAAAAATGTTCTGACCTGAGAACTACTCTTTGGTAGTAAGTGTATACAAAAGGAATGCCACTTTCTTTCTTTGTATAAATAGTTCTCTGGAAACCGTTTGCTACTGGCGTAAGCCTCTTTCCTTTACTGTGAACAGGCCGGTGCCGGAGGCTGAGATTTCCCCCTTCTGTGGAGCTCGGTTCATCTGACTTCTGGAGAGTATCCATTTTCTTTCCTATCCTAGGCAAACTTTGGTTACTAAACCAGCTGAAGCTCAGTTGCCCAAGCCCTACTGCTCTTACTAACACTGTCCCTGTTTCTCACCCTTCCTGCCATCGACAAAGCCAGGTAACCCAGCCGCTAAGGTGGGTATAAGTGCTGTAGCTGAGGCAGATGCGGCTGACGCTGTTGGGTCCCCTGTCCCCCCTGACATGGAAGACGATTACGAACCTGAGCTGCTGTTAATGCCATCCAGTCAGCCGGTCAACCAGCCCATTCTGGCAGCGGCTCAGTCATTGCATCGGGAAGCTACCAAGTGGTCTAGTAAGGTACTGATTAGCGCCCCCAGCTGGGGCTGCTCCATATGCATCTGGCCACGTGCAGCCTTGACACATTGCATCACTCATGATCTGTGCGGGTCCTGTGAGTCTGAGCTGGGCGGGCATCTGTCTGTCTGCACCTTGTTTTTAGGACTGGCTTCACAAGTTTGATAGGTCTGCTAATGCCAGATTAACTGGATTGCATTTATGTTTGGGGGTTAGAGAGAGATGGGGTCACTTTTTGAAAGGATTCCTTTTCTTACTGACCTTGTGGCCCATATTGGAACCTTAAATGCCTTGGGAAGCCGTGGATGCCTCTCAGTGACTTTCAGGTCAGGAATCATTGTAGACCATTAAGAGGTCATCTGGCCTGATCATTGGACTTTGCCTGTCCCCCACCTATGCCCCCTCCCCGCTGACCTCTCACTGATGGCTCAGGCAGAGTTGATCAGCGTGAGGAGGGTTTCTGGGGAGGGCTGCTTGCTGTCCTGCACTTGGCTGTGGGGCAGATGCTGGCCTTCATGGGAGCCCATGGGGAATGGGGCTTCACTGACTGGCTTGTTCAGGGGTTTCAGTGGGAGACGGGGTGTGAGTGGGGGACAGATAGCGCTCAAGTCTGCAGGACAGGAACCAACGGAGCTTTGGCCTTAGGGAGTCGGGGATGGGGGCAATCACTTTTTTCCCTTTGAAGGTGGCATGTTGCAAGAAGAAAGGGTTTGAAGAGCGATGGGTAATAACTAACTAACCCTGGCACTACACTGTCCTCTAACCAAGGTCATGAAATCCTGGAATGATCCCAGGTCTGCACTGGAAGAGGTGGGCCCAGCCAGCCTTGTCTAACGTACCCCTATTCTCATGAGTTCTTCCCATGCCTGTGTTCTCTCTGGCCTCAATTACTGCCCGAGATGTTACACACCCTCCAGCGTAAAGATCAGCCACTTCATGGTGCCTGTGGAGGTTTCTCACAGAGCACCCTGCAGTGGCATGGTTTCTGTATGTCTCACTGCATTGTCTAGAAATTGTAAAGCATGAGGGCAAAAATGCGTAGAGCCTGGCCTTTTAGGTAGTTTTGAACATTGCATTTGTTATTTTTGGTTGTTATCAGCCAAAATATCAGCCTTTTGAAGGCATAAAGTACATTACTTGTATATTTCCTTATTATGACCCATGAGGGTTTTAATGAACCAAAATGCCCAGTGTAAGATAAACTGCTGTTAGTTGGAGTGAGGGTTGCATTTACGGCTTGACTCACGATTTTTATTTTCCCAACGCCTCCCCCAGCATCCTCTTAACTGTGAAGGTTTCTTTAATTGAAGCCACTTAGCTGAGAGGACTGCAGAATTGATTCTTGGCCTTTTTAAATGTGAAAAATTAAAATAATATGTTCCTTTAGGCTGAGAGTACAAACAAGAGGCAGTAGAGGGAGGGCAGGAGCAGACTAGGTCAGAAAAAAATTTTTTTTCACCAAGGCTAATAGTTACTTGGTTTAAATTCTAGTTCAGCAGCGACAATCATTGGCTGCTGTCTGTAACAAGGGTAAGGATAAAGAGGATGATTTCAGCATCTGGAAAGGCTCATCTGTATTTTTCCCTTCAGGCCAGCTGTACTGCTTTCCCCCCACAGAAAGGAAAATGCCTATTTAACCAACTTCTTGTGCCCATCCCCAATTTATTGACATGATTAACCTGGAAATGCTGAAATGCTTGTTTAGTGCTATGTCTGGGGCTCACATGTTGCCCTTTCAGATTAATATCCAAGTCTTCCTTTTTTGGTCCAGTGATATCTCCCTCTCTCCCTCTCTCCCTCTCTCTCTCTCTCTCTCTCTCTCTCTCTCTCTCTCAGAGTGCTGGGGTGAGTACCCTGGCTCACTCTTCTGTTTATTTCTCCTGTGCTATATCTGTATCACTCAAGAATAGTCTGTATATCTTCTTCTCACCCCTCCGGAGGGCTGCTAGAGCAGCAGGCTCCCTCCTCTCTTCTCTGTGTTTCTCCTTCCTTCCCTAACTTGGCCAGAGTATGGGCTGAGCTCACACTGTATCTTGCTTCTCTCTAGGGCAATGACATCATTGCAGCAGCCAAGCGCATGGCTCTGCTGATGGCTGAGATGTCTCGGCTGGTCAGAGGGGGCAGCGGTACCAAGCGGGCACTGATTCAGTGTGCCAAGGACATAGCCAAGGCCTCAGATGAGGTGACTCGGTTGGCCAAGGAGGTTGCCAAGCAGTGCACAGATAAGCGGATTAGAACCAACCTCTTACAGGTACTCAGGAAAAGTGTGTGTGTGGGGGGGGGGCAGGGGGTAGGGTGAAAAGCAGGAGAGAGAAAAGTGGGTGAGCAAGGAGGAGGTACTTTAGAATGGGAAGAAATAGCAGAAAGGGGAAATACACATGTGTATTTGGGAAAGACAGATACAGGCAAGTTTATTTCTGAATCAAATGAAAGAATTTTAATGCTTCCATGTCTGGACAGAAGGACTATACTGATCCTAGGGGGAAAACAATTGGAATCCTGCTGCTGATTTACTGAATGCTTTCTGCATGCCAGCCACTGAGAATACAGAGGTGAATTAAGTCCTCAGGGAGCTTGTGGACAAGAAAAACAAAGAAACATACTAAATTAAATTTTCTTTTTAGGTATGCGAGCGAATCCCAACCATAAGCACCCAGCTCAAAATCCTGTCCACGGTGAAGGCCACCATGCTGGGCCGGACCAACATAAGCGACGAGGAGTCTGAGCAGGTATGTGCTTCTGATTTCTCGCCAGCAGCTTCTATTCCACTTGATAGCAATTTAATTCAGCCTTGAGGAAATTTTAACTGTGAAATGGGTATTCAGTATGTAGGATGGAGTCTTCAGTTCTCTCAGAAGGGCATCTGTGTTGGAGAGATGCATCAGAAATTTGGAAAGGGAAGTAAAAAGCTCTTGTGCAACTCTTGTCATTTTACAGATGAGAAATTGAGGCCTTGGGAGGTTAAGTGAATCAGCAGCAGTTAGGACTCTCTACTCGGTTCTTTTCCTCCCTGGAATAGGTTTGGCTCTCTCGAGGCCTCCAATGCCTGTTCAGTCCTGCTCACTCTATCCTTCTGGCTGGAGAATTTCTGCTTCCTTGTTCTCTGGGTGATAAGTACCTCAGGGAGGATGAATAGTATAGGCTTTTCAGGGGCATGAGGTGGTTAGGCCTGTGCTGAGGCTGAAATGACATTTCAAACGAGGTGCTTCTCTTTTGGTTTCTTTGACAGAGAATGAAATAAAGATGGTGGGAGTGTTTGCTTAAGTGTTTCTTGTATGTATCTCGGCAGTCACAGTTTTTTCTCTCCCTGCCTCCTGGAAACGTGGCTCAGGTCTTCTCAGAAAGCTCTCATTTGAGCACCCCTTCCTCTCATTTCCTCTCTAGTAGGCTCTGCTATGAGCCAGACTTAATTTCTTCTTATGGAAGGTAGCACATCTTTTGTTGAACTGCTCAGACAAGCCTCATCATGCAATGGGCTATGTATGTGGCACTGTATTACATACTATGTAGGGGAGTTAACAAAATACACACAATCCCTCTCCTTGTCCGGGCCAGGAGATAGAGGTTAGGAGCACTTTAGAGGAACAGGGAGGCTACTTCTCTTGGTGTCAGTAGTGCTACCTTAACTACCATGGTTTAATTCAACAGCTCTCACCATAACCCTCTCTTCTCCCAAACCATGGGAACTGGATTTTAACCTTTAACTTCCATGTATTCTAGGCAGGGTTTGGGCACTAGGCTATTTCCTGTCATGTGATCTCTCCTGCCCCAAGAAAAGGAAATAGAAAAAACAGGGAAGAAAGGGTAAGACTCAGAGTTTCTGACCTTATCATTTAATCAATTAGCCAACAAAAATGTATCTTGGAAGTATCTACTATGTTTCATTAAATATTCCAGTTAAAAAAAAGAAACAGTGTGGTAGAATGGAAGAAACACAGGATTGCAAGTCAGAAGTTTTGAGGCTCATCCTGACTGTTGTGTGAGTTGGGCTGGCAAGTCTCCGAATCACCCTGGGCCTCAGCCTCTTTGTTGACCAAGCGAAAAGATTAACTGATTGGGAATTCTAGTCCATAGTTATGCCTCTCAGAGCCCGTGCACCCTCTGAAATTGCATGTACAAATTCTGTGCACGTGAGCAGTTTTTTCTGGGGAGAATCCACAGCCTTCATTAAACCCTCAAAGGGTCTGTAGCTCAAAAATATTTAAGAATTAAAAAAAATTACTGAGTTAATGGATTGATGTTAGTTACTAGTGTGATCTCAGTCCTGTATTTTGTATGTTTACAAGATTTACTTATTTAGATTTTCATGGATTTATAAGGTGGTTGGTTTACTTGGTTAGTTTTTCATGTGTTAATTAAATGTTTATGAAATGCCTCGTGACAGGCACTGATGTAACACTAGGGTACAGCAGAGAACAAAACTGACAAAAATTGCTGCCCTCATGGAACTTAAATTTTAGATAAAATTAGATAAAACATCAGATAAACAACCTAGGTAAAACATATAGTACATCAATTAGTGATGGTAAGTTCTGTAGAGAAAAGTGAAGAAAGAATTGGAGGATGAAGCATGCTGGGAGTTGGGAAGGTGGTTTGTGATTTAAAATAAGGTAAGCAGGAAAAGCCTCAGCAAGGTGACAACTGGGCAAGGATCTGAAGGTGAGAGGTGAGCCATGGGATACCTGGGGGAAGAGCATTCTAGGTAGCGGGGACTGCAGGAGCCCGAGGTAGGGGCTTGTTTGAACACCAGGAAGGGAGTATACACTAGAAGCCACCTAAGGGTACAGTATAAAATCAGTGATGGTCCAGTTTTGGGTTCTTTTTGGTGATCCAGCTATAAACCACCAGTGATATGACAAATACAAGGGATGCCAGGTACAGGTAGGGTAAACTGCATTGCATTCCTGGCTTAAGCCTGTTTCAGAGGCAGGGCTCCATCAGCGACTGTGAGTAATGGAGAGCTCCTCTTTCCTTACAGGCCACAGAGATGCTGGTTCACAATGCCCAGAACCTCATGCAGTCTGTGAAGGAGACTGTTCGAGAAGCAGAAGCAGCTTCAATCAAAATTCGAACAGATGCTGGGTTTACACTGCGCTGGGTTAGAAAGACTCCCTGGTACCAGTAGACACCTGGTTGAACCTGGCTAACACAGAAGCCCCTGCTGAA
>NW_006795130.1:2441532-2465688 GCF_000442215.2 Lipotes vexillifer | reverse complement strand
TGCTGAACAGAATGAAAATGATCGGAGTCCCAGGAGCCACCCAAGATTACTGGGGGGTTGAAAGCCACATCTTGGCCTGACATAACAGAAAGGAATGGGGCCTCTTCACATTAGAAAACATTTATACTCTTGTCATGGACACTTTGAAATGTGTCTCCTTATAAAGCCTGTATTCTCGAACACGGCTTTACTTGTGCACACTCTGTCCCAATAGGCAGATGGGGTTTCTAGTCCATGGACTTCACATAAACTCACAATCCAAGAGTGAACACTAGCCAGACATCCTGTTCTGCACTTGTTCCCTAAAGGACAGTTCCCTTTCTGCCCCCGTTCCCCCATTCTTTCCACCAGGCTCCCAAGATCCAGAGCCCAGGCAAGCCAGTTAAGGAAATCACTGTGCCTCCAAAGTTTTTTGGGCTTTCCATGTTGCTGCTGACCCTGCCTGCCTTCCCCAGCTGTGCTACCTTGGTCCTTTTCAGGAGTGACCTTCGCTGTTGCAGGGGAAGGTGGCCTCTGGGGAGCCCCAGCATGTGGGGCCTGGATTCACTTCCTGCCCTTCCCCAATTTAATCCTTCTAGTTTCCCACAGTACAAAACCAAATTTCACTTTGTCAGGAGGAAATCACCAAATCATGTGATTCTGTCTTTACCTCTTTCCAGAGCAATGTCTGTGCTAGGGAAACCTTCCGTCCCATATCCTGCCTCGGCCTGCCAAGGTAGCCATCCCAAGAACACACTGTGTGTCCTGGTGCTCTCTGCCACTGGAGAGGCAGAGTGGCTGGGGCGTGGCCCTGCCCATCCTCCCAGCAGGGCCACTCCCAGGCACTCCACGCTTTGTCACTGCCTGCAGAGATCTATGCTGAGGCCTTATCATTCATTCTTAGCTCTTATTGTTCTTTCTGAGCTGAAATGCTGCATTTAATTTTTAACCAAATCATGTCTCCTGTCCTGGCTTTTGTATTCTTCCCACACCCTTCCTAAACAAGGTTTTAAAGATATATGTTTGTTCTATGATTTTGAAAGATCGTTTTTATCCTTTTGAAGTTCAGTCCTAAGAATTGGTGCTTGTCCCCAGGAGTGTCTAATGGAAAGGCAGTCCTGTCTGAAGGACACTTCCTAGCTAAGGGAGGTGGTACTTGCAGACTGGAATTCTGGCACTGCTGGGGATGAATCGATGGGAAATAGTCCTCAGTGATTCCTACCTCCCTCAGCCAACAACAGCCAAGCCCCTTGCATCCTACCCTCCCTCCCTAAGTACAGTTGTTCAAAAGAGTAATGGGTATAATATTTAATTATCACCATAGTAAGTTTCCTATTAGCAAAGTGAGAGAAGGCAATTTTTCCTTTCTTGTACTTATCACTGCTGTCTAAGCATTCCCCAGCACATGAAACTATATTTCTTCCCAAAGCCAGAACTGGATGAGTAAAGGAGTAAGAATGAGGCCTGAATGTCCTCCCCACCTCCAGTGTGTGTTAGAACCTAACATCGAATGTGTAAAACTTGTCTTAAGTTGGTACTGTACACTCAGGCTTCCTCTGTTTTCTTTTAACTGATGATTATTTTCAAGGCCCTCAGCATCCTTGTATAGTTGCTTACCTGATATAAATGCAATATTAATGCCTTTAAAGCATGAATCTATGCCAAAGATCACCTTTTGTTTTACTAAAGACTACTTAGAGGAAGTAAGAAAAATCATGTTTGCTCTCCAAGTTCTTCCAGTGTTTTGAGACACTGGTTTACACTTTATGCCAATGTGCTTTTCTCTAATATCAGTGCTCAAGACACAGTGAAGCAAATTAAAAAAAAAAAAAAAATCCCTGAATGCTGATTAGACATCACTAAAAAACTACATTTATAAGCTAGGATTTGTTATATGCAAATATTTTCTGCCTCTTCTGTTTAAAACAATAAAGTACATTTATATAAATAATGCTTTAAATGATGGGTATGTTATTTCGCCAAGAGCTTTTAGATCAGGTTTCTCCTCTGTTTTGAAGAATAGCCAGTGAAGCTAATCCTCAAAATGTGGAAAACTAAAGATTTTTATTTAATCCAAATATTGTACTGGAAGAAGTAGAAACCAGTGGTAATATATTAACAAGCTCTTTGTAATAAAGTACAACAGTGGGGATTATAAACTAGAAGGAGGAGAAGTGACAAATGGTTAACAGTAAGAGGAAAGCAGCCAGATGATATAGATCATCCCCTGGTTGAAGCAGTCCATCTTAGAAGATTCTGGCTGTATGTGGAGGCCATCACTATCCCCTAAGCTAAAGCTATTACATGTGCAGGAATATTGCAGGTCTATATTTAATATTCTAAAGCCCAATACAGAACAACAGAGTTGTCAGGGATCCACCAGAGTTATGAGGCAGAGCTAGCTTCTGGGCACATAGTCCTCTTCTTGCTTGAGGAAGCTCTGTAGGAACAGGTTCTCGAAGTAGAGCTGGGACATCAGTATTTTTGCCTTATTTTCTAGATCTGAAAGTGGTAAATATCACTAAAGGGGGATAGTACTGCTGACTACATTTATCACTGCTTTAACACAGAAAAGTTGCTGACTAGGGAGGCAGATTGCAGCTGTCTGAGTTAAAGGGAACTGTCCAGAGGTACTGAATTAGCTCAGCAATATATGAAAACAGTATTCGTGGTCTCATTTTTTCTATTTACCATATGTTCACTGGTGCTGCCTTCCTGATGCATTATAGTTTTTCTCAAGTCAGATGACTCTAAGGACACCAGGACCAGTATTTTCCAAGGTTCTTCTATAGCAGCACTTAAGGAATGAACCCATCACATGAACTCCCTTTGAATAAAATGATGGTGACTCCTTTATGCAGAAAATGAGCTTTTGGGTTATACTCCTTTAAGAATTTAGAAAATGAGGCTATCTTGGAATTATCTGGAATTCTATGCTTGAAAAATATTTCAATACTACTAAGAATTCATGGATCTTTGTTATTAGTAGGTGGTGGTAGGGAGAGTAGCTTTGATCACTTATTGTTCAGTCTGTGGCTAAAAGGGTGATGGTTAGAGAAAATATATAAGGTCAAGAGAGGAGCACTTGGAAGTGCTCTGCAGCAACCCTCACACCTTGTGTGATGATGCAGAGTAAAATGTGACCGTGTTCAGCCTGCCCTAACACTGAGGCATGCCCAGCTAAGAACGCTCAATTAACAGTCAAGCTAAAAAAATCAACTTGTTGCTTTCATCTTTTTATTGACAGTGTAGCCAGAGCTAGAGAAAGGACTTACTGGATTCAATCAAATTAATAAATACAATAATTTAATTGTAAAAGGAAACAGTCTACTTGGAAGTTTTAGCAGAAATTGCTAGAAGCAAGGGACTCTTGGCATACAATCTGCATGTATATGAGAAGATAGCACAGAAAGAAAATTAGTCCATATATGGATGATTGAGATTAGGGATTCTGCAGAAAGAAAAGCAAATGTATTGATTGCTCTTTTGAGGTATGAACTTTGAAGAGGAAGACATTAAAATGAAAAGCAATTGAACTGGGTAACCAATCTTAGGCAAAGGGAATAAATATTTGGCAACATCTTAATTTTAGCTGCCAAGCTGATATTGGTTACCCTAGAAATTACTAAGTTGCAAAAAGTAACCTTTCCTATTAGATGAAAGGCAGGCTGGGTGCCCTAGGCAGGCAAAGGTAAGAATGCTGCTGTACAGTGGGCTCCCTGTACCAGCACCAACCACTATCCCTGACAGCAGAATGGGATGAGTGTAAGGGCCACGATTAGCATGATAAGGGTAAGGGATAAGTTGACAATGAAAAGAATGGAGTCACAAAACTAATAGCAAGAACAAGCACTTACATCTTAACTTTCTCCATTCTTCATGTCTAATGAAGCAAAATAACTGGGCAAGGACTTCTAAGTCAATCAAGTTAAATGATAACTGTGGACTGACTTGCCAACCATGAAGATCAATACAGGTTTATCAATGTTACTGAGGATTTTGTTTCTGCCTCATTATAATGTACTTTGTCAGTACAGTAGAGACATTTAAGTACTCCAGTGACAGTTACAACAATAGTTTCAGGAAGGAATCTATTTGACTATAGCCTTGGGAAGCACACAGTATGAAAAGGGAGTTCCCCTGAAGACAAGGAGTGTAGACAAGTTGAAACCCTTAAGAACAACAACAGAAATAAAAGATTTAAGGAAAAAAAACAAAAAAAAGATTGACAACAGTGAGGCAGGCACATTTTCTTCCTTTAGCTGAACTAGGTCATGAGGCCTTTAGGCTAACTGGTTTTAAGTGGTGTTGGATAAGCTTTATAAAACATGAAGATGGCAAAGGTTCACTTAAGTTTCTCTTTTACTACATTAATTTGCTTAAAATCTCAAATGCTTGTGCTTGCAATAACTTCCTAAAAGCAGAAGTAGTGTTCCCTTTTATTACCTTAAAGCATTCACCCCTTTGATAGAAATCATTTTTACTGTGCTAACAGCTGAACCAAGTGGCACAAAACTGAGATGGTACTTACTGCAGCAAGATCCCTATAAATCAAAATCTGAGCTTTACATAAAAATCTTATTTATAAAAAATACAATACCAAGTACAGTGAGAATGGAGCATGGAGCAGCAGTTCTCCCTGCCAGGGCCATGTGGAGTGGCTTTTGCTACAGTGCTTGCTTAATGGCGTAAGTGAAAAGCTGAATAAGGCAAACACTTGAAGAGGCAGTTTTCTGTAAACTTCTTGGGGTGGGAGGAATTTTTCCTCTGTTGGGACAGAAGATTTGGGATGGCTAAGATCAAGTGTGACATTTGGCTGCACTTGACACATCACATTACAGACTAAGATAGCTCCTGCTGAGACCAGCTCACTTGTTTTAGGAGAGAGGTTATCACTGTAGACTTTTGCCTTGACTGTTAAAATATGCAGCCTCCAGCTGGTGTCTCCCTATGGAGGAAATCACCTCTAAAATCTTCCTAAGTGACAAGATACAAATAAGCTAAGTCATTCAGAAGTTTCCTTAGCTTAAAGCTACTTAAGAACCCTACATTGATTACTAAGCAACTCTGTTAGCGGTGTGTGGCTCGACACAAATGCTTTAACTAGAATATGTATTCACATCCAATTGGTACCTAATGGTAATAAACCGTAATGACACTTGGAAAACAAACGTATCTTGAGGAATTCTGGCCTCTTCTCATGTCCTCACTTGGAACTTTCCAGCTTTCGTGACATATTTGACTCCTTTAAATGGCTTATATTTCTCCCCATACATGTCCAAGCGGTTTACTTTTAAGCCTGTGTCAAAAAGAATAGGTAAGGAAAGGAATAAATTACTATCCTGGTCACACCAACCAATACAATATTTGCTTAGCAAATAGAGTTTACTACACAGTAAATCTGACATTAACCAGTGTGCTTGTCACCATTTGAAAGCAGTGTTCCTTCTACCATTCACAGATTATAGCACTATGGAAGTACGGTTTTAGTTCAGATTCCCATGTGGACAAGCAGTGTCTTTTAAGGATAATTCTACTTTCTGTGAGTATGAATGACTCCTTTCTTTGTGCTTGAATGAGGGTAGGAGTGAAGGGAAGCTGTGTGAAATAAGGTGCTCTCCAAAATCACTGTACCCATAGCACAGAGTGAAAGGCATACTGGAGCTGTTGCTCTTTGTAGAGACGGAATGTCAGTTACCCTTCAAAGATCCTAGTAGCTGACCTCAGCAAAACTCAATTACCCTTAAACACAAGTCAAATTTCTCCTTACCTGAAATGGCAAGCTGCTGGATCTTGAACTGTACATTGAGGCTTGGATTCTCTTCTGGCTTGGGTGCTCCAGATTGTAAATTTACCAGTCCTTTAAGACTGGGGAGCTTTTGTGGAGTGATTTTTCCCACATCCCACGTTAGTACCTTAAAAAGACATTAAAAAAAAACATTCTGAACTATTTATTAAAGACATATGTTCAAAGACAAGGTGCAAAGACACCATAAACTTCTGTACAAAATAAAGCACAGTGTCTTGGAAACAGACCTGGGATGTACACTGAGTTCATCACTAATTAGTTCTGTGACTCTGAATGGAGAGTGAGGGTAGAGAATCAATGTTTGTTAAGCATCTACTTTTGGATTTAGCACTGTGCTTAGCACTATTCATATGCTGTCTCATAGACACCTGTAATGTAAATTTTGTCTTTTAACAAATGAGGAAACTAAAGCTCTGAGGTCAAATGACTTGCTCAAGGTCACATGGCTAGTTAGAGGCAAGGCTGGGATTTGAACCTACAGCTCTCTGGTATCAAATGTTCTTTCCACTATACCACCTTTACTGTTTATCTCTGGGCCTAAGTTTATTTTTCCGTAAAATAAGAAGATGGGCCTAAATTGGTGTTTTTAAACTTTTAGTGATGGAACCCTTTGTTCAAATGAAATCTTTAGTGAGGAAGCTCAGTAACAGATGAGAAAGTGAAGCTATTATGTTTGAAGCTGGGGTGGAGGGCCAGGGATCTGGAGCTCCCCCTTCACTTCTTAGCCCTGTGTGGTCTCTGGGGAGATTCTTCAAATCCTCAGGATTGGATTAGATGATCTTTAACATTCAATGATTTTACTAAAACAAAACAAAACAAAACAAAACCCTTTTCATTTACCAGGTAGCTCAATGACTCTACTGAGGAAAAGAATCATTTTTTACCCAAGCAGGAAGCAGAGAGAAAAATCATCTTTTACAATTTCTCTGAAATCCTTCTGCTAGAGGCAAATATATGTAGGGTGAGAAGGCAGCTTTCCTAGCCAACATCCTCTGTGGAAGAGTATGAAACAAGGCTTTTATTTTTTATTTTTTTTTATTTTTATTTATTTATTTTTTTTATTTTTTATTATTTTTTTTTAACATCTTTATTGGGGTATAATTGCTTTACAATGGTGTGTTAGTTTCTGCTTTATAACAGAGTGAGTCAGTTAAGGCTTTTAAATTAGAAAGGAAGAGAAAGGTCTTAATTTCTACAGAAAATTTAATAATTAATAGATTATAATATCTATTAACAATTAATAGATTATATCCACATAATACTTTTCTCTTTTTAAAAAGTTTACCAGATAGCCTTAGGTTCGAATCCCAACCTTGCCTCTAACTAGCTGTGTGACCTTGAGCAAGTCACTTGACCTCAGAGCTTTAGTTTCCTTGTTTGTTAAAGGAAGACAAAATTTATATCACAGGCTTCTATGAGACATCTTCCTCATTGAAGAGTGAGTGAATCTCTGGATTATCAATGGATAAGTAAAGGCAGACTCTGAAGGAAGAAAGAATGAGTCTCACTGTTCTGTTTGTCGACTCAGCAGCAGATGCAGGATTCCCTCTTCAGGCAGTGGCAGAAGCACAGCACAGTATGCATTCCAGGTTTTGTTAGGAACTTTAATTTTAACCAAGACATTAGACCCTTTCCTCTGTCCCCCCACATCCCCAAAGCACAAAATAAAGACTGCAGAAACACTTGCTCATTCTTGATTTTAGGTGGCTGTACCTTGGTAACTGGATCAAATGTATAGCTGCCTTGTGTTGGTGTCAGGTTCATATTCAACACAACCTTTGGCATGTGAACTGTCACTGTGATTCCTTCAATAGTTTTCCCCATATTTTGCTTTGGTCCAATTGTAATATCAAATCTACCACAAGAACTGTTCTCCTTAAAACTGATGCTATGTTTCACATACACTGGTATTGCCACTAGACTAAAAAGAGAAAGAAAGACACAACCACAAAAACATACAATTAATAGTGTGAGTTCCAGAGGTGGCCTGAAAACCTCAGTCCAGAGTATCCTATACCCCCAGAACTGCAGATTGAGTATGTGTACCAGGGCAGGTTGAGTATAGCACAGTGTTCTGGAACCACTCTGCTAGGAATTATACAATTTCTGAGCAGTAAGTGTACAAATCAAGATAGAAATCTGAAGCTTAATTATAGTATAAACAATTGGGGCAAACAGCCCTAGTTTAAAGAAATGAAATAAGATCCCACAGAAAGATAATTTAAAATTATACAAACTAAATAAATCAGTTTTTATGTGGTAAGGGCCAAGAAACAATTCCTCTGCTTTTAAGTCCTGTTCTGATGTTACCCAAAATACTTTCTGATATTTTCAAGGGACAAACCAGCTACAACTCATGATGCTAAATCATTCATTTAAACTTCAGTGCAGAGAAGAGTAACTTCAAGCCAGTTAGTTGAAGAATGTCCTGGAGAGCTACAGGTAAGTCTGTCTCCTTCTATCAGCCATGACGTCCACAGACCACAGTAAAATTATGGTATGGGTTTACAGTTTTGCCCAGGTTATGCATGGTCCAAAATGCTTGCTCTCAGGTATATATTTTTACTACAGTCTAATTTACTACTACTCTATACTCGTAAGATTCAAAGTATACTGATTATATTAGACACACATTTTCACCAGTTCTTCCTGGGTCTCCTGGTGAGCAATGGCTAAAGGGAGCAATGATGAATTCAAGTACCCAACTTGTCAGAATGAAACAGGGAAAAGTGAGTTCTATGCAGTACACTGATATTTGACAGGAGATTCTGACTGACGCATCAACATACTTTTGTGAGCTGACACGATATGATATGAGTCGGAAGTTTCCATCTGGAGGAATAAATGACAAAACTCTTTCAGATTCCCAACGCTTGAACCGGATGCAGGGGTGGAAGCTGACATCATCTAGAAGCCTCGGGTTCTGCCAGGGAAACAGAAGACAACCATATTTATAAAGTATAATGAATATTGCAACTTTAATTCAGATATTATGAGAAATTATATGCTTCATCAAGATATAGCAGTCATGTAAGAGTTTGTTATGATCACATCAACACAACTTTACAGTTTCACAACGCTTTAAAGTCTGCAAATATTTTATATACATTATTTTATTTGAATTTCAATAACTATGAGGTAGAAAATGTGAGTGGTATCATTTCCATTTCATAGATGAAAAAACTGAGGTTCAAAGAGCTCAGGGTCAGGACAAGTTAGAGGCAGAGATAGCATCAGAGCTCAGTTCTCTTTATGGTTCTTAGTAGTGTATCATGCTGTATCTAAAATGATGCAAAAGATCAATGCCCTTTCATATCAACAAAGCATGTAATAATTCAGGAAAAGCAGCACTGCACATTTGTAGACGCCAGCCAGCCATTTAAGCTACTTCTAGCATACTCAGAGGCAAAGACCCCTCCTCAGCCTTTCCATAAAGGCAATGCTCATCATGTAAGCTACTGTCTTTGGAAGCTGTGTTAGGAATATTTTTTAGATAATCCTTTGCAATCTAAAACAAACATGTCTCAGTATTTATCATTTCATTTAGTACTTCACATGTATTAGGCTTGCAAGGAGCTACAAAACAGGAGAAAACTTACCATAAAAGAAAGGGAAAGGTCAGGCATTCCAGATAGCTTAATGCAAGCATCAATTACCCCCTGAATTTCTGCAAAGACTGTAGATCCTAAAGAAAGAAATAAAGGTGATAACATCACTGGAATCTGCATCTTTACTAGAGCTATCACTGTATCTGAAGTAATGGAGATATCTCCTGGGTGTCAGACATACTGAAGCTTTCCACATCTATTAAAAGGTTAGTGGACAGAAGACCCATTACACTAGCTGAGATAGCTTCTTTACTGAGTGCCATGGCCTATACCTATCTCTGGTCAGAATATGATAATTCTAAGGAAAATCAAACCTGTCCCTATCTTTATAGCGTCAACTTTGTAAGACTGCTGGATATGAAGTTAAAATATTTTTTTCCAGTGATTTTTAAAATTAAAAAAAATTTATTCAATTTTTAAAGGTTACTTTTCATTTATAGTTATTATAAAACACTGGCTATATTCCCTGCATTGTACAATACATTCTTGAGCTTCTCTTACACCCAACAGTTTGTATCTCCCATTCTCCCACCCCACCCCACAATGGTAACCACTAATTTGTTCTCTATATCTGTGAGTCTTCTTTTTTGTTAAATTCAATAGTTTATATAGTTGTATTTTTTTAGATTCCACATATAAGTGATATCATACAGTACTTGTCTTTCTTTATCTGGCTTATTTCACTTAGCATAATGACCTCCAAGTCCATCCGTATTGCTGCAAATAGCAAAATTTCTTTCTTTTTTATGGCTGAGTAGTATTCCACTGTGTACACATCTTCTTTATCCATTCATCTGTTGATGAACACTTAGGTTGCTTCCATATCTTGGCAATTGTAAATAATGCTATGAACACTGGGGTGCATGCATCTTTTCAAATTAGTGTTTTTGTTTTCAAAATTAAAATATTTTAATGACCATTTTTTTTTTTTAGATTATATATATGTGTTAGCATATGGCATTTGTTTTTCTCTTTCTGACTTACTTCACTCTGTATGACAGACTCTAGGTCCATCCACCTCACTACAAATAGTTCAATTTTGTTCCTTTTTATGGCTGAATAATATTCCATTGTATATATGTGCCACGTCTTCTTTATCCATTCATCTGTCGATGGACACTTAGGTTGCTTCCATGTCCTGGCTATTGTAAATAGAGCTGCAATGAACATTGTGGTACATGACTCTTTTTGAATTATGGTTTTCTCAGGGTATATGCCCAGTAGTGGGATTGCTGGGTCGTATGGTAGTTCTATTTGTAGTTTTTTAAGGAAACTCCATACTGTTCTCCATAGTGGCTGTATCAATTTACATTCCCACCAACAGTGTAAGAGGGTTCCCTTTTCTCCACACCCTCTCCAGCATTTATTGTTTGTAATGGCTCCTATTTCTTAAAAGTTAACAGCTAGCTTAGTCCATTTCATTAGAAACTTGGCTAATTTTATTTAAAATATTTTAACAATAAATCAAAGTTAAAAAATTTAAAATAAAATTAGCCAAGCTTTGAATGAAATGGACTAAGCTAGCTGTTAACTTTTAAGAAATAAGAGCCATTATTCTTTAATAGTACAGCTATTATTCCATATAATGGAATTTTATAATAAAAAGGGCACTCACTGTAGAGATAGTGTCTATAATTCACAGTAACTCATATTCACACACCAACTAGCTGTGTGACCTTGAACAGATTACTTAACTCTTCTAAGCCTCAGTTTCCCCATGTATAAAATGTGAGGGTTGGACTAGATGTTTTTAATAAAATGTTATGATTCTAATACAGTACTGTTCTTTAGTCTGGGGTCTTTACTAGAAGGACTGCAGATAAAGTGGTAGCAAAAAGTATGGTGCATAGTAGATATACAACAAATATTAAACTGAATAAATGGCAAGATGGAAATGAATATAGGGTAATAACTGGCTTAAAGTAAGGTGGCATGAGATCTGATTTACAAAGGTTTGGCATTTCTCAACTAGAGGTTATGAAAATAATATGTAACCTCTGGACAAAATAAAGAGATTTGAAAATGAATGCTTTTCCACTGAAATGCATACTGCCAAGGGATTTCGGTTTTCTATTCAGCTTATGTCAGCTGAACTGTTTTTTCCCTGATAAGATAATATGCACACAATTACCTGATTTATCTATAATTGCATCTATTTCTTCAACGACATCAAAATAGGCTTCGTTGTTTGTGTACTTTACCCCTGCTCGGCGCCATGGGATGTTGGACAGCTGCCCAGTGGGGAGTGTGTCCCCAACATTACTACTGCCTAGAAACCGGAAAAACAGAAAGCAAAGCTAACACATAAGTTGCTCATCAGAAAAGCTCTTAACAGAAAAAAAAACTCAAGTACTTTAGCTGCTTCTTTAGTGTTTGGGTTTTTCTCCACTGAAGTTGTGAATGGTTTACAGAACTGTCAGAGACATATCCATACCAATGTGATCAAATTTCTAGAAGACAGAAATAGGCCATGTGGTCCTGTGTCTATCTGCCAAACCAGGTTAAATTCATTTACTTATCTTTTGCTTCCTGTGTGTTAACAGTAACCTAACCTAATTCCAGTGGCTCAACAACAGAATCTCATCCTGCTACCACTGATGAAAAAAGAGGCTGGTTGTTTCAAAACCCTCTGCTGATAAAATGTCTGCACTGAGAATACAGAGTGATAAGTAAGCCATTTGGTATTCAGCTTAAATTATACATGAGATGCCGCCAAGCAGAGTTAACTGGCTGAAGAACATACTCTGGCCGTTTCCCATTTTAAGGTCAGCACACTCATATGGCACACCCACATGCAATATGGCTAATGTTCAAAATCTGGCTAATTTCCTGGTAAACTGACATATGTCTGAAAATAAGTCTGGTTGTCCAAAACATACACCCTTGAGCTGTGACATATTTAACATTCTGGTTAATTTACTTTTCCAACTCAAAAGTAGTACATGCTTAACAATAACAACATGTGAAAAGTTCAGAAAAGTAGCTAAAAAAATCTATCTTCCTATCACCAAAATACAACTACCATTAACATTTTGGTATATTTCTTTAAACATTTCCCTCAAAACAGGTTGCATTTATTATTTTTTTCTATTTTGGTAATTTTGCTTTTTTCAGATTTCACTTTAAAATATACAATTGGCCCTTGGGACTTCCCTGGTGGCGCAGTAGTTAAGAATCCGCCTGCCAATGCAGGGGACGCCGGTTCGATCCCTGGTCTGGGAAGATCCCACATGCCTTGGAGCAACTAAGCCCGTGCACCACAACTACTGAAGCCCGTGTGCCACAACTCATGAAGCCTGTGCGCCTAGAGCCTGTGCTCTGCAACAAGAGAAGCCACCGCAATGAGAGCCTGCTCGCCGCAACTACAGAAAGCCCACGTGCAACGAAGACCCAACACAGCCTAAATAAATAAAAATTTATTAAAAGTAATAAATACACACTTGACCCTTGAACAACGCAGGGTTTAGGGGTGCTGATCCCTGTGCAGTTGAAAATCCATGTATAATTTTACAGTTGGTGTTCTGTACACATGGTTCTGCATCAACAGATTCAACCAACTGCAGCTTGTGTAGTACTATAATACGTATTTACTGAAAAAAATCTGACTTTAAGTGGACTTGGGCAGTTCAAACCCGTGTTCGATTGTAGTTGCAGTCAAAGTATACATACAACTTTGTAGTGTAATTATAGTTGGTGTTCCTGTCTCCAATCCTGCTGCCTTCCAGAATTTTCTAAAAACACTGCTTTAATCTTCCTGTTCAAAAACTTGAAATGTTTCCCCACTGGCTTTATGATTAAAGCTAAATATTTAGATTACCATTCCAGGACTTCCTCAACTTAACTTTTTAATTTTATCTCACTACTCAACTGAAAAACAGCTCTACAATTCAAGATTTTTCACTGTGTTTTTTCTCATACAGCTCCATCTATGAAGAATGTTCTTACTCCTCCCTCTCTTCCTAAATTCTATTGATTCTCCAGGACCCTGTCCTAGGGCCACCCACTACAGTTCAGGAGAGATTACTTTATCCACTGAACCACTCTCTTGATCTTTATAATGTATTGCCTTAAGAATCTATGTTATGGGACTTCCCTGGTGGTCCAGTGGTTAAGATTCAGCGCTCCCAGTTCAGGGGGCCCGAGCTCGATCCCTGGTCAGGGAACTAGATCCTGCATGCATGCTGCAACTAAGAGTCCGCATGCGGCAACTAAAGATCCTGTGCGCTGCAACTAAGATCCGGAGCAGCTAAATAAATAAAAATAAAATAAATATTTTAAAAAATATCAATTTTTAAAAATTTTATACTTCACTAATTTTTTTCTGACTATAAAATACATGTTCATTTTGGAAATCAGAAAGTATAATGCAAAAATAAAGATAATATGTAGTTTCTTAGCTGGAGATGGTATTATAAACTTTAGAACATTTTTTGTGGGAATATTTATGTATAATTAAGAGTAACTTTTTATGGTTGTGTGCTTTTTTTTTTTTTTTCTTTTTTGGCCACGCTGCACAGCTTGTGCAATCTTAGTTCCCTGACCAGGGACTGAACCTGGGCTCCAGCAGTGAAGGCAAGAAGTCCTAACCACTGGACTGCCAGGGAACTCCCTGTTTTGTTTTTTTTTTCATTTAATATTATACCATGTGTACCCTCCAGTGTCACTACACCATCTATAAAGTATGGAATTGCATTTCAAAATCTTATACTGTTATTTATGTGTTTTAACTTTTTTTTTTTCAGTTTCTCATCCAGAGGTTACGTTTTAGGAGCAAAGACACCCCATCTTTTTTTGGCGGTTAGTTGATGTCTTTTATTTATTTTTTACATCTTTATTTGAGTATAATTGCTTTACAATGGTGTGTTAGTTTCTGCTTTATAACAAAGTGAATCAGTTACACATATATGTATGTTCCCATATCTCTTCCCTCTTGCGTCTCCCTCCCTCCCCCACTCCCTATCCCACCCCTCCAGGAGGTCACAAAGCACCGAGCTGATCTCCCTGTGCTATGCAGCTGCTTCCCAATAGCTATCTACATTACGTTTGGTAGTGTATATATGTCCATGCCTCTCTCTCGTTTTGTCACAGCTTACCCTTCCATATCTTTCCTTAAATTTCTCCTGACACTCAGTCTTGCCCAGAGGATGAATAAAGGAATGATCACTTTCTTATAGGCTTCTCTTACCCCATTTTTTAGGTCAGTGCACTTGGAAAGGGGTTTGCAATGGTGGACAGTATAGCTGAAGTGGCATATAACATTTCACAGAAATCTTTCTCTAGAAGACTTTGATACTTTCAAAAGTATATCGTCCTAATTTCTAGCTATACTCAAGAATTAAACCAAAATTAGAAGTTTGTAACACAAATACAAGGCCCACAATGCATGAAATCTCACAAACAGACTAATTTTCTCTTTTTAATATATCTTCTATATGTACAAAATAAAGACTTGGAGGAGATGGCATGTATTCTGTGGTGCAGTCTTAAATTTTCTATACTCTAGTAATTGTGGGGTATGCAGCATAATGCCAGATTTATAATGCTATATTTTAATTTTATTTTTTCCCAGCTTTACTGAAATATAATTGACATATAACATTTTATTAGTTTAAGGTACACAACATAATGATTTATGTATATATTACAAAATGATTACCACAATAGTTAACAGCCGTCATGACATTGGCTTCTTTATGATTAACTGGGATACTTTATTCAGGCTTACTAGTTAGTGTTAAACAATAGTAATAATATTTTTGTAGTCTTGTAGCAAAATAACAGAGAAGAGTAATAACCAAAAGTTCTGTATCATTTAAGATATAGTCTCTTTTCATGAAAAGAAATATATATCCATTTTAACATTATCACTAACTATAATTCTGGCCAAAATGGACGACCTTAATAATCTGCCAGATCATAAGCAAAAATGAATTGTTTATGAAGTTTTAATGGCTCAGTTCCTAACAGAGTGTTTCACCTTACCTGTAATAGAGTTGACGACAGAACGCAGAATTGTTGGTGGTTTAATCAATTCTTTCAAAATGTTAGATTCAGTAGCCAGTGGAAATCCATTGTCTAACATTTCTTCCAAGAGCTCATATACTATGACCACATTATCCTTAATTGCAGCCTCCGAACACTCACCAAAGTAGTCCTAACAAAATGTACATAACATTGTACAATGGAAGACATGAAGAAAGGCTTGCTAAATACTTTTTGTTCTAAAGGGTAAGCTTACAGTAGCGTAATTCATTGTTTAAGATGCTGAAAATATGTAAAACAGAGGGAAAAAGCCCTCCATAGTTCTATATACTATTTCTCAATATTTCCTTAATATTTTTAAATTGAATTGAATTCCTATTACATATTATACCAGAAAGTACACTGAAATGTTAAAATAGAATGTGAACTATAAATATAAACTTCATTTGTCCTGATTAGGTACTCCAAAAACCAAAGATCAGTTTAAAATTACTGGTATATTCAGCAAGACAAGAAAAAAATAAAGTGTAAGTACTGGAAGATTTCATAACCAGTCAAAATTGTGGTACTATTCAGAGAACTGTATGTGGAGGGCACTATTATTTCCCGATGACATAATTTATAATACATAAAAAAAAATACAGCTTCCATGACCATGAGATTGTTTTGTTCTTCTAAAACAGTAACTGGAGCACCATGTGTACTACTGTATGCCCTACTAAAAAGGTTTAGGGCTTCCCTGGTGGCGCAGTGGTTGAGAGTGCGCCTGCCGATGCAGGGGACACGGGTTCGTGTCCCGGTCCGGGAAGATCCCACATGCCGTGGAGTGGCTGGGCCCGTGAGGCATGGCCACTGAGCCTGCGCATCCGGAGCCTGTGCTCCGCAACGGGAGAGGCCACAACAGTGAGAGGCCCACATACCGCAAAAAAAAAATAAATAAATAAAAAAAATAAAAATAAAAAAATAAAAAGGTTTATGTTTATGAACTTATGCTTAGTTGAAAAGAAGAGGGAGAGAGAGACAGACAGACTACACATCAAAAACTGGGTATTTAAAGAATATAATCATAATATAACTTGGATAATTCAAATTCAAAATATCTGATGAATAACCAACCTGAAAAGTATCAGCAACTCGATGTAGGAACTCAATTACAAAGAGAGGTGGCACTTCAGTCTGTATGACAGAGACAAAGAAGAGCTTATCCCGATAGATACTGATGAGATAGTGGTGAGGTGTTGAAATAACAGGTGGTACATTTTCAACATCAGCTGCTTTCTCTTGAGCTTCAAAGAAATAATCACAGACAGACTGGCTCACAACACTCTTCCAGTGCTTCTCTAGAAATATGTCACCGGAACAGTTTATGAGAAATAGACTGTGGATCATTTTCTGGGGGAGGAAAAACGTTTAAATTTAGTATATATCAAAAAAGTATCCTTGTATTATCTGGACACCAAAAACAGACAAAGGCAATACAAGAAACTACAGACCAGTATCAGTTAAGACTATAGGTATAAAAATCCTCCACAAAATACTAGCAAACTGAATCCAGGAACATATAAAAAAGATTATAACCCTGACCAAGTGGGATTTATTCAAGAATGCAAGGGTGGTTCAACATATGAAAATCAACCAACACAATATACAATATTCATAAAATAAAAGACAAAAAATATAATCATTTCAAAAGGCGCAGAAAAATAATTTGACAAAATCCAACAACCTTTTGTAATTAAAAACATTTAAACTAGGAATTGAAAGAAACTTCCTCAACATGATAAAGAGCATCTATGAAAATCCCATAGCTAGGGACTTCCCTGGTGGCGCAGTGGTTAAGAATCCTCCTGCCAATGCAGGGGACTTGTGTTCGAGCCGTGGTCCGGGAAGATCCCACACGCTGCAGAGCAACTAAGCCTGTGCGTCACAACTACTGAGCCTGTGCTCTAGAGCCCATGCGCCAAAACTACTGAGCCCGTGTGCCACAACTACTGAGCCTGTGCTCTAGAACCCATGCTCCGCAACAAGAGAAGCCACCACAATGAGAAGCCCACGCTCCGCAACGTAGAATAGCCCCCACTCTCCGCAACTAGAGAAAGCCCGCGCACAGCAATGAAGACCCAACGCAGCCAAAAATAAATAAATAAATAAATTAATTAATTAATTTTTAAAAAAAGAGAAAATCCCATAGTTAACATTTAATACTTAAAGACCAAAAGCTTTCCACTTAACAAAACGAACAAACAATGATGTCCATTTTCACCACTTCTATTCAACGTGGTACTGGAGGTTCCAGCCAGGGCAATTAAGCAAGAAAATGAAACAGAAGGCTTCCACATTGGAAAGGAAGAAGCAAAATGATCTCAATTTCCAGATGATATTATCTTGTATGTAGAAAATTCTAAGGATTACACATACACACGCACACACTAATTACTAGAGTAATAAATGAGTTAAGCAAGGTTGCAGAATATAAAATTAATATATCAATTGTATTTCTATACATTAGCAATGAATAATCTGAAAATGAAATTGAGAAAGCAATTCAAAAGCATCAAAAAGATTGAAATATTTAGGATTAAATTTAACAAAAGAAGTGTAAGACCTGTACATTGAATATTATAGAACATCACTAAAAGAAATTTAAAAGACCTAAAAAAATGGGAAGACCTTTCATGCTTACGGATTGGAAAACTTAATACTGTTAAGATGACATGACTCCCCAAATTGATCTACAGATTCAATGCAATCCCTATTAGTACACCAGCTGCCTTTTTTTAAATGGAAACTGAGAGGCTGATCCTGAAATTCATATGGAGATGAAAGAGACCAAGAATAGCCAAAACAATCTTGAAAAAGAAGAACAAATTTGGAGAACTCACACTTCCTGATTTCAGAACTTGATGTAAGGTACAGTGAGGTGGTGGCACAAAGAGAGTCATAGAGATCAATGGAATAGAATTGAAGGTTCTTAAATTAACCCTTACGTATACGGTCAACTGATTTTTGACAAGAGTGCTAAGACCATTCAGTGGGGGAGAGGATAGTCTTTTCAACAAATGGTGCTGGGACAACTGTATTTCCACATGCATAATAAAGAAGTTGGACTGCTATCTCACACCATATACAAAAATTAATACAAAATGTGTCAAAGACCTAAATATAAGAGCTAAAACAATAAAACTCTTTGAAAAAAATATATGCATAAATCTTCATGACCCTGGATTAGAAAACGTTTTTAAGATATGACATCAAAAGCACAAGGAACAAAGGAAAAAAACAGATAACCCAGACTTAATCAGAATTAAAACTTCTGTGCTTCAAAAGGCATTATCAAGGAAGTAAAAAGACAAACTTCAGAATGAGAAAATAACTGCAAACCATACATCTTTCAAGGGACTACTATCCAGAATATATAAAGAACTCTTACAACTCAATAATAAAAGACAAATAACCCAATAAAAAATGTGCAAAGAATTTTAAAAGACATTTCTCCAAAGAAGATATACATACAAATGGCCGATACGCACTAGAGCTCACTATCTTTTCAAAATATGAACTAAAATCACAATGAGATAACGTTTCATATTCTCTAGGCTAGATATAATCAAATAATCAAATCAAAAGGCAGACAATAACAACGGTAGACAAGTTTGTGGAGAAACTAGAACCCTCATACATTGCTGGTAGGAATGTAAAACAGTGCAGCTGTGCGGAAAACAGTTTTGAGTTCTTCAAAAAGTTAAAGACTGAGTTACCAAATGACCCAACAATTCTACTCCTAGGTATACACCCAAGAGAACTGGAAACATATATCCATACAAAAACTTGTACACGAATGTTCTTAGCAACATTATTTATAACAGTCAAAAAGTGGAAACAATCCAAATGTCTTTCAACTGATGAATGGATTCATCAACCAATGACTGGATAAATAATATATATCCAAAATGAAATGTTATTCAGCCATAAAAAGAAATGAAGTACCAGTACATGCTACAACAGGATGAACCTTTAAAACATTATGCTAAGTGAAAGAAACCAGATACAAAAGATCACATATTGTATGATTCCATTTGTATGAAATGTCTAGAATTCAGGCAAATGCACAGAGACAGAAAGTAGATTAGTTGTTGCCAGGGGCTGGGTAGAGGGGGAAGAATGGGGAGTTACTGGTTTTTGTATTTCTTTTTGAGGTGATAAAAATCTTCTGGAATTAGAGGGACTTCCCTGGTGGTGCAGTGGTTAAAAATCTGCCTGCCAATGCAGGGGACATGGGTTCGATCCCTGTTCTGGGAGGATCCCACATGCTGTGGGGCAGCTAAGCCCATGAGCCACAACTCCTGAGCCTGTGATCTAGGGCCCACGGGCCACAACTACTGAAGCCCATGTGCCTAGAGCCCGTGTTCCGCAACGAGAAGCCACTGCAATGAGAAGCCTGCGCACTGCAACGAAAAGTAGCCCCCGCTTGCTGCAACTAGAGAAAGCCCACGTGCAGCAACAAAGACCCAACGCAACCAAAAATAAATAAACAAAATAAATAAATTTATAAAAAAATAAAAATAATCTTCTGGAATTAGAGATTTGTGAATATACTGAAAACTACTAAACTTCACATGTTTAGAAAACTGCAATTTAGTAGTTTCAGTCTAAAAAATGCTTAGCTTTAATATAATTATTTTTTCAATTAATAAAAAGTATTCTTTAATACTTTGTAACACACAAATCCACTCCCAGGTGGATTAACAGAAATGCATACAAATGTGCACAAAAAACATGTATAAAAATATACTGTAATAGTGAAAACTTATTATTTATTAATAGTACAATGGGAAAATAAACTAGTGTATTATTAAAGGGAAATACACAGCAATGAAAATGAATAAACTATTGCTACATGAAACAAATATGGACGAATCTTACAAACACAATATTGAACAAACAAAGCCAGACACAAAAGGATACATACAGTATGATTCTATTTATATGAAGTTCTCGAACAGACAAAGCTAATCTATAGTTTGAGAAATCAAATGGTTTCTTTTGGGAAGGAGAGTGGGGGTGATGACTGAGACAGGAACAGGGTTGGTCTCCTAAGGTGCCGGTAATGTTTTATTTCTTGATCTAGATGATGGTTACAAGTTGTGTTCATTTTGTGATAATTCATTGGGCTTTATGTTATGGCTTGTATACTTTTCTGAGTGTTAGTTATGCTTCAAATAAAAAGTTTATTGTCCTTGTAATATGGGCGACAGTGGACAAATATCTACCTTAACATGCTCCTTTCTTTTATATAGATAACATCAGTATCAGGTGTTTAGTGGTCCATTCATTCAAAATTACAGTAGTGAATGATAAATGTAGCCTAAGGAGAAAGAATGTAAGATCTATGAATAATTTCTATGCATGAAGATAAATTCCAAAGAGGAAAGGAAGAGTTTCCAGAATGAATTCATTCAATTCTATTGACACAGAAAACAATGACATCAACCTGACCAGTTCTTTTTACAGGAAGTCATTTACTTAATGAAAGGCAGTTGACATTTAAAGACTATTTGGTGATTTCCTCTTCCCATTTGGTGAATGTTCAATAGTTATTAAGTAAATAACACTAATTACTAAAATGTGCTTTAGCAATTATTGTATTAATAAAGTATGGATGCTGTTAATATTGATAGTTTAGGGTTCCAGTTTAGTAGAAAAAGAAAATGTTTCTTTGTTCAAAGGCATCTCTATTTAGCCAAGTAATCAACCTGAGTTGGCAGCAATAAACGCTGATACCTCAGGCTTTGGACCTACTAAATTTTTCCAGATTAATATCTGGAACCTCCTAAATCTTTCCACTTTATCTAGTCAGATGCTTTGTTTAATAGGTTTGCTTTGTGTCAGTTTCTATTTGAGTGTTAAAATAGTGCCACTGGAATATAGAGAACCTACTGACTTTTAACCTCTGTTCTCTGATACACTTTAAAAAAATAGAACAGGAGTACCCAGCAATAAGATCTGCAAACTAAATTTGCATTATGATGCCTTTTGTGGAATAAAATTTTCATCTGAAATATAAAGTACGATTTAAAGTGGAACATTGGAATCAACTCAATGAGACCCAGATGTGAGCACTTCAAGTGAGCCCTCTATGGAATACGGCATCCTTCACAATAATTAATTTTCAGCTTCATTCAAAGTATTTTATTCATTAAAGATAAATGAATTAGTAATATCTAAAATTGAGTACTTACTATGGGCCAGACACTATCCTAGGCACTCTTCTTATCTTATTTAATCCTCACAACTCAATGCTATAAATACTGTTCTTATCCCCATTTTACAGATAAGACAATAAAGTCTTGGAAATGATAAGTCAATTATCTAAGATGATACAATAAGTATCAGAGCTAGGATTCAAACCCAGATCCAGTTGAATCTTGAGGCTCCTGTTCTTACCTGCCTCTTAGAAACTAATTATCAGGAACACACTCTATTGCATCAGTGTCCCGTACAATTTATTGCAATAATGGACATGTCCTCTATCTGTGCTGTCTGGTACAGCAGCCACCAGTCACATGTGAGCACTTGAAATATGGCTAATGCAACTGAGGTACTGAAGTTTTAATTTTAATTAATTTAAATTTAAATAACTACACGGAGTTTAGCTGTTATCATACTGGACTGGGCAGCAAATGTGCTGTTTGAGCTTATAATTTAAGAGAAAGAGTTGAAGGATATGCCTCTTGTTTAGTTAGAAGCCAAAATGTATTCTAATAAATTATTTAGACCAGGAATTATATTTAAGAGAGCTGACATAGGTTATTTTCTTAAACTATTCATCCTAAAGAAAATGTAGTTCACATGGATCTGTGGTACTCCATTGCCACAATATACCCTAAAAAAGCTGCTTATTCTTGAAGCAAGTGACTTTGTAGTTTCTTTACTTGAGTGGCCAGATTCCTACTCATCCTCTTAAGCTGGTGAAAAATTCTTTCCAGGAAAAGTTTCCACCAGAGTTGTTTTCATTGGCAGTAGTTCTGGTCTCAGAAGAATAGAGTAAGTTAAACTGCCATCTGGATTTATTGCTGTTGTCCTCAGTGCTGAGAGGAAAGCACAGCACTTGTAGCTTTCAACAGTGCTTAGCTTCAAAACCCATCTTAACTTTCTATTATAGGAAAAAAAAGCTTATTTCTTCTATCCATATTAAGACCAAGGGCCTAATGCAAAAAACAAATACCACATGCAGCAGTGTAAATTTGCTTGTTTCTTTAGCTACTTATCCTTTGAGTAGCTGCAGTTATTTCTTTCACTATTTTAATAAACTTTCTGGGAAAGCTACCACCACAACTATCTTTTTGTTCCTAGTGACTTCTGAGTCAGAAAACAGAATTCTCCAAGCTTATTTTAAATCCACTTAATAAACTGTTCAGAGGCAGTTCCATCAGAGCTTTGACTGCAGCTTAAATACTTCATAAACCCTCTTTACTGAATGTTGAACACACTCACCCTGATGATTCACAAGCAGTGCAATTACAATAGTCAAAATATCCTTGGAAGAGGGTGTCTAAAAAAGAAAATGTATTCCTTCTCTATATAACAGAATGGAGGCATAGAAGGGTCTGTATCTAAGGTGAGAGAATGAAACCAGAAAATAATCTAGCTATTCTGATTTTTAACCAATATCTTGATCCTGTTAATTCAACAGTTTTGAATGTTTTATATATTAAGCAATGGGGATACAAGGTGAACAAAATAAGAGTCCCTGAACTCACAGCATTTAGAGTTCAGCAAAGAAGGCAAACAATTTAATACAGTAAGATGATAGGGGAAATACAGTATGCTATAAAAATCCACAAGGCTTCAAGGTGAGAAAGAACATAAGACAAAGAAATGCAGTACAAATTTAGCAACTTCAGAAGGAGGATGGAAGTGATGAGATGAGAATGGAGAAGATAAGCAGAGATTGGTTCACTTTATTCTCAGTGCAATGTAAAATCATTTTTTATGGTTTTATGCAGGGGATTCATGCAACACAATTTACAGTTTTAAGATCGCACTGTGGAAACTGGATAATTGGGCAACTGAATATTGTGACACTAGTTGAGAGATGAGTTATGCGGTGGTCTAGACTAGAGTGTTGATAATAGGGATGGAGTAAAATGAAAAGATAAGAGAAACATTTAGGGTTGAGAAAAGTTTGGGGGGTGGGGAACAGGCAGTGGAGATGAGAGGGAAAACAAGGGATCCAGCCCTGGTCCTATACAATCTGACCCAATTCTGGATATATTTGACCCCAATGGATATATTCAAAAGACCATTGTATATATAGGTCTGGTGCTCCAAACTGGAGATAGATTTGTGGGTACTGTAATCATGATTTTTTTTTTTAATTTTTTTTTTGCGGTACGCGGGCCTCTCACTGTTGTGGCCACTCCCGTTGCGGAGCACAGGCTCTGGACGCGCAGGCTCAGCGGCCATGGCTCACGGGCCCAGCCGCTCCGCGGCATGTGGGATCTTCCCGGACCGGGGCATGAACCCGTGTCCCCTGCATCGGCAGGCACACTCTCATCCACTGAGCCACCAGGGAAGCCCCATGATTTTTTATTAATGCAAAATATAACTATAAGGAGACTAAAACTACAAAGAGAGAATGTGTATAGTAGAAAAGAACCTATGGAAGGAACTTCAAATTCTGAGTAGCATGTAGGTCAAGAAAGTGGACCTGGAAAAAGACTGAGAAGATGTGGCTGAAGAGGGATAAGAAAAAAAAGCGGCGGGGGGGGGGGGGGG